>NW_020172735.1:1481649-1567178 GCF_003031525.2 Neophocaena asiaeorientalis asiaeorientalis | reverse complement strand
AAAAAAAAAAAAAAAAAAAAAAAAAAAACTCAAGGATACTACAAAATAAAATCATCAAACCACAAAGAGAAAAATGAAAAGAAGAAATGAGCAAAGAAGACCTAGAAAAATAACTGGAAAACAAGGATTAAAGTGGCAACAAGTATACACCTATCAACAATTACTTAAAATGTCAATGGACTAAATGTTTCAATCAAAAGACATAGAGTAGCTAATTGGAAAAAAAAAAAAGAAAAAGAACCTGCAATATGCTGCCTACAGTAAAATTACTTTGGGGTGAAGAATGAACACAGACTGAAAGTGAAGGGATGGAAAAAGATATTTCATGCAAACAGAAACAATAAGAAAGCAGGGGTAGCAGTACTCATATCAAACAAAATAGACTTTAAGACAAAGGCCATAAAGAAAGACAAAGAAGGACATTATATAAGATAAAGGGATGAGTAGAAGAAGAGGATATTATACTTGCTAACATATAGGCACCCAATACAGGAGCACCAAAATATATAAAGCAAATACTAACAGACAGAAAGGGAGAAACTGACAATAATACAATAATAGTAGGAGACTTTAACACCTAACTGACATCAATGAACAAATCATTCAGACAGAAAAGCACTAAGGCAACAGTTGGACTTAGTTGATATCTACAGGACACTACATCCAAAAAAAGCAGAATACACATTCTTTTCAAGCATGCATGGAATGTTCTCTGGGATAGACCACATAGTAGGTCACAAAACAAGACTTGACAAATTTAAGAAGATAGAAATTATGTCAACCATCTTTTCTGACTGCAAGAGTATGAAACTAGAAATCAACTACAGAAAGAAAAATGGGAAAAGAAGAAACATATGGAGATTAAACAACATGCTACTAAAATACCCAATGGGGTCAATGATAAAATCAAAGAAGAAATCAGAAAATACCTCAAGACAAACAAAAATGAAAAAAACAACTATACAAAATGTATAGGGTGCAGCCAAAGCAGTTCTAAGCAGTGATACTGGCCCTCCTCAAGAAAGAAGAAAAATCTCAAATAAACAACCTAACCTACCACCTAAAATAATTTAAAAAGAAGACAAACAAACAAACAAAAAGCCCCAAAAGGAAGAAAATAATAAAGATCAGAGAGGAAATAAATAGAGATTTTTAAAAATAGAAAAGATCAATAAAACCAAGAACTGGTTTTTTAAAGAGATAAACAAAATTAACAAAACACTAGCCAGGCCCACTGAGAATAAGAGAGGACACAAATAAACAAAATAGGAAATGAAAAGGGAGAAATAACAACTGATACCACAGAAATATAAAAAACATAAGACAATACTATGAACAGTTATATGTCAAAAAATTGTACAACCTAGAAGAAATGGACAAATTCTAGAAATATACAGCCTGCCAACACTGAGTCAAGCAGAAACAGACAATTTGACCAGACTGATCACTAGAAGTAAAATAGAACCTGTAATTTTAAAAAGTCCTCACAAACAATAATCCAGGGCTGAACAGTTTCACTGGGGAATTCTACCAAACATACAAGAAGAACTTATACCTATCCTTCTCAAACTATTCCATAAATTTGAGGAGGTGGGAATACTCCCAAATTCATTCTATGAGGTCACCATTACCCTGATACAAAAGCCAAACAAAGACACTACAAAAAAAATTACAGGCCAATATCTTTGATGAATATTAATGCAAAAATCCTCAACAAAATATTAGCAAACCAAATCTAACAGCACATAAAAAAGATCATACACCATGATCAAGGTGCATTCATTCCAAGGGTAACAGGGATGGTTCAACAGGCCAGAAGGGAGTGGTACAATATATTTTGAGTGATGAAAGGGAAAAGCTACAACCAAGAACTCTCTACCCGGTAAAGCTTTCACTCAGATTTGAAGGAGAGATTAAACGTTTTACAGACAAGCAAAAGCTAAAAGAGTTCAGCACCACTAAACAGCTTTACAAGAAATGTTAATGGGGCTTTACTAAGCAGAAAAGAATACAATTAGAAATATGAAAATTACAAAAAGAAAAATCTTATTGTTAAAGGTAAATATACAGTAATAATAGTAGATCAACCACTTCCAAATCTAGTAGGAAGTTTAAAAAACAAAAGTAGTAAAGTCATTTACCCACAATAAATAGTTAAACAGATGTAAAACAAACAGATGTAAAATATGATGTCAAACAAAACATAAAATGTAAAACAAACAGATGTAAAATATGATGTCAAAACATAAAATGGTGGGGGAGGAAAAAAAGTACAGGGTTGTTAGAATGGTTCAAACTTAAGAGATCATCAACTAAAATAGTCATATATATACTATTTATATTTATATATTAACATTTCTATTTAGTCATATATAAACCTCTTGATAACCACAAACCAGAAATGTATATAATAGACACACACACACACACACACACACACACACACAGGACTTCAAACATAACACTAAAGATAGTCATCAAATCACAAGGGAAGGGAGCAAAAGAAAAAGAAAGGAAAAATAAAGAACTGTAAAAACAACCAGAAAACAACAAAACAGAGAAAGTTCAGATATATCAATAATTACATTAAGTGTAAATGGACTAAATGCTTCAATCAAAAGACATAGAGTGGCTGAATAGATACAAAAACAAGACCAACATATATGCTGCCTACAAAAACCTCTGTTAAGAGCTAAATACACACACAGACCAAAAGTGAGGAGATGGAAAATGTATTCCATGCAAATGGAAAAGAAAGGAAACCTGGGATAACAATATTCATATCAGACAATGTAGAATTTAAAACAAAGACTGTTATCGCATTATTGACTGGAGACATATTAATACATCTTTTGTTACCTGAACGTTATTGACTGGAGACGTATCAATACGTTTTTAGATACAATTAACAATTTAGATCAATACGTTTTAGATACAATTAACATCACTGTGCAAAGTTGTCAGAACTTAAAATTGACCGAGGGTTCAGTATACAACTTATGATTGTCATTATCATTCACGTTTTGCTCCATTAGGTTTTTGTTCCAACCTTGTGTATACTATAAACATAAAATTTTCAAAAATAATGCATCACAAAATTTTGAGTGAAGAAGAATTTTTCAGTGAATCTATGCAAATGCTTTCTTTGATAGACTGAGTGACATATGTACTAGTGTCTCAGAAGATGATAATTCTTTAGAATATAGTTCTGATTCAGACATTGTGAATATTAGACCAACAAAAAATCTTAGTGATTGATTCTGATATGGAAAGTGAAAATGAAACTCATGGTGTTGGAGAATACCCCTTTGCTTCTACAGAAGAGTGGATTGAAGACAACATTTCACAAAAATTAGAAGACTTTACAGGTGCGTCAGGTGTAGCTACTTAATGTAACAACCCACAAAGTTAGTGAAATAACAGAATTAATTTTTGGCCAGCTAAAATAAAAATCACTGGCCACAGGCATTAGTTTCTGCAAAAATCCCCCAGTCAATAATGAGCTATCAGAGTCAAAGAAGGACATTACATAACAATAAAGAAATCAATCCATCAAGAAGATATAACAATTGTAAATATATATGCACCTAACATAGAAGCACCTAAATAAATACAGCATATATTAATAAACAAAGGGGGAAATTGAGAGTAATACAATAATAATAGAGGATTTAACACCCCACTTACATTAATAGATTATCCAGACAGAAATTCAATAAGGAAACACTGGCCTTAAATGACACATTAGAACAGATGGACTTAATAGATCTCTATATACATTCCATCCAAAAGCAACAGAAGACATATTATTTCCAAGTGCACATTAAACATTCTGCAGGCTAGATCACATGCTAAGCTACAAAACAAGTCTCAATAAATTTAAGAAGACTGACATCATATCAAGTAACTTTTCCAACCACAAAGCTATGAGACTGGAAATCTACTACAAGAAAAAAAACTGCAAAAAACACAAACACATGCAGGCTTAAGAACATGCTACTAAACAACAAATGAGTCACTGAGGGAATTAAAAAAAAATACCTGGAGACAAATGAAATTGGAAATACAACAATTCAAACATCTATGGGACACAGCAAAAGCAATTCTAAGAGGGATATTTATAGCAATACAAGCCTGCATCAGGAAACAAGACAAATCTCAAGTAAGCAACCTAACCTTACAATGAAAGGAAATAGAAAATGAAGAACAAACAAAACCCAAAGTTAGTAGAAGGAAAGGAATCATAAAGACCAAGCAGAAATAATTACTGATAAAATAGAGACAAAAAAATCAATGAAACTAAGAGCTGGTTCTTTAAAAAGATAAACAAAATTACTAAACCTTAGCCGGACTCATCAAGAATAAAAGAGAGAGGCTGTATTTAAACAAAATCAGAAAGAAAGAGAGAAAATTACAAATGACACCACAGAAATACAAAGGATCATAAGAGATAACTAGTATACACCAATAAAATGGACAACCTAGAATAAATGAACAAATTCCTAGAAACATACAATCTCCCGAGACTGAATCCGAACAAAATAGAAAATATGAACAGACCAATTACCAGTAATGAAATTGAATCAGTAATTTTTAAAAACTCCAAACAAACAAAAGTCTAGGATCAGACAGCTTGACAGGAGGTGACCAAATATTTAAAGAAGAGTTCATGCCTAGCCTTCTCAAGCTATTCATAAACAACAACAACAAAAAAAACGGAAGAGGAAGGAATGCTTCCAAAGTCATTCTATAAGGCCAGCATTACCCTGATACCAAAACCAAACAAAGACATCACAAAAAAAGAAAATTACAAGTCAATATTATGATGAATATGTGTGCAAAAATCCTCAACAAAATATTAGTAAACTGAATTCAACAACACATTAAAGGATCATACACCATGATCAAGTAGAATTTATCCCAGGGATGCAAGGATGGTTCCATAGCCACAAATCACTCAACGTGAGACACCACATTAACAAAACAAAGAATGCAAAACATATGATCATCTCAGTGTATGCAAAAATCATTTGACAAAATTCAGCATCCATTTACGATAAAAACTCCCAAAAAAGTATGTAGAGAAGAAACATACCTCAACATAATAAAGACCATATGTGACAAAGCAACAATTAACATCATACTCAATGGTGAAAAGCTGAAAGTTTTTTCTGTAAAATCAGGAACAAGACAAGGATGCCCACTCTCACCACTTTTATTCAACATCGTATTGGAAATCATATCCACAACAGTTAGGCAAAGAAAAAATAAAAGGCTAAATTTTTCTAAATTGAATAGGAAGAAGTAAAACTCACTGTTTGCACATGACATGATACTAGATCAAAGAAAAACATACTCCAAAGACTCCACCAAAAACCAGTTAGAACTAATAAATGAATTTGGTAAATATGCAATATACATATTCAATATACAGATCTGTGGCATTTCTCTGCACTAATAGCAAACTGTCAAAGAGAAATTAAGAAAACAATCCCATTTACAATTGCATAAAAAAATAATAAAACACTTAAGAATAAATTTAACTAAAGAGGTAAAAGACCTGTACTCTAAAAACTATCAGACACTAATGAAAGAAATGGAAAATGACACAAACAAATGCATAGATATACCATGCTCATGGATTGGAAAAATCAATACTGCTAAAATGTCCATGGGAGTTCCCTAGCGGTCCAGTAGTTAGGACTCGACACTTTCACTGCCATGGCCTGGTTTAATCCCTGGTCCTGCAAGCCATGCAGCATGGCCAAAAAATAAAAGTAAAAATAAAATGGAATAAATGTCCATACTCCCCAAAGCAATTAACAGATTCACTGTAATCCCTATCAAAATACCAATAGAGTTTCTCACAGAAGTTGAATCCTAAATTTGTATGGATTCACAAAAGACCCCAAATAGCTAAAACAATCTTAAGGAAGAACAATTTATTCATCCATAAAAAAGAATGAAATTTTCCTCTTTGCAGCAACATGGATGGACTGTGAGGGTATTATGCTAAGTGAAATATGTCAGACAGAGAAAAACAAATTCTGTATTATTTCATTCATATGTTGAACGTAAAACACAAGACAAATGAAAAAATATAACAAAACAAAAAGAGACTCATAGATACAGAGAACAGCAGGTTATTGCCAGAAGGGAGAGTGGTTAGAGTGGAGGTGAATTACGTGAAGGGGATTAAGAAATACAAACTTCTAGTTATAAAAAAATAAGTCATTGGTATGTACTGTACACATAGGAATATAGTCAACAATATTGTAATAACTTTGTATGGTGACAGATGGTAACTACATGTGTGGTGATCCTTTCATAATGTATAAAAATTTTGAATCACTATGTTGTATATCTGAAACTAACATAATATTGTATGTTAATTATAATTCAGATTTAAAAAGAGACCTTTCCTACCAAATTATCAAACTGTATTCACTCTTTATTTTAAGGGTTTTCTTTTTTATATAAACTTAAATGTAGTACATCTGTAATTTATTTCATTGTGTAGTGTTGGGTAAAGACATAACCAATAGTTGTCTTAACTTTGTAAATTGACTGTAATTTCCTTACTGATTTAAAATGCAATATTTATCACATTATAAATTCTGACATATGGAAAAATAAAGGGTTTTACGATAGTTTATCCTGGTATGTAGATGAACACAAAGAAATCACAAAGGTCCTTATAAGAAGGAGGCAAGAGAATCAAAGTTGATAAAAAGAGATTTGACAAGAGAAGCAGACGTTGGTGTATTATGCTTTGAAGATGGAAGAAGGTGCCACAAGTCAAAGAATGCAGGCTGCTTCTGAAACTAGAAAAGGCAAGAAAACAGATTTCCCCTGGAGCTTCTAGAAGGAGCACAGACCTGTAATATTCGTTTCAGATATTTGGCCTCCAGAACTGTAAGATAATAAATTTGTGTTATTTTAAACCGTTAAGATTGTCATAATTTGTTACAGCAGCAGAAAAAAACTAATAAGAAGAGAGGGGTTACAGTTAATTCCAATCTCCTGAGTGAGGCCCAGGCATCATTTTTGTTGTAGTTGTTAATCTCCCTAGGTGATCACTCCTCACTTGCAACCGGAGTTTAAAAGTAGTAAACTAGGATGGTGAAGGAGGTGGTAAAATGTTTTGAGACCAGAGGAATTGCCTGTCATGACTAAGTGGCTCTACCTAATAGAGAAAATACAGGATTATGGAATAAGGGATATAATACTTTGATACAGGACAAAATGAGAAAGAAATATTAACGAGAGCAGTTTCAGACTATGAATGCTTCAGGAAAGTGTCCAAAGAGTCTACTAATTCCCAATGAAGCCAAGCTTGGATATATGACATTTGTTATTATTATTCATTTATACATCATGTGTTTTGTTTGTTTTGTTCTTTTGTCGGTTTGTTTTCAGTCAAACTAAATTGTAAAGTTTTTAAATGTAGGAAAATTTTATACTTTTCATAATCTAATTGAAATGGATTCTTGGATTCATTTATTGTGGAAGATATAATCTTGGCCATAAAATTCTGGCTATCTTATCCTATAATATCCTGAAATCCCATCTGCTCTTGAGCCCAGTTTTGAAGCCAAGTCCACCCAACCTTCTGTGTGTGGCTAGGATATTTTGGGCAATATCTTAGCACATTTTAAATTAGATTTATTCCAGGCTAGCAGATTTTACTCTCACCAAGCTGGGTGGGAACACCTGACAACAATTACCAATGTGATAATAATCACCAATGGGAAATTTTACATAGACAAATATAAGTCTAAAATATACAGGCCAAAGCATATCCTTTCAATATAAGCAAAGTGTCAAAAAAGATTATATACCTCAGCCAGCATATCTGATGTAAAATGAGGATATTTTCCCCAGGGCACTTTGTTTTTCAGATATCTGATCAAATGTCACCTTATAAGAGTTATTTTCTGATCATCCCCATTTGAAATAGCACCTCCCCTACCTGTCTCCCCAGTTCTATGTCTTGTTTCTCTACCCTCCTTACCTGTTCTGTATATTACTTAATACCAGTTCATAATATTAATTTGCTTTTTTTGTTGTTGTTATCTGTTACTCTTCCCTAGAAGGTAAGCTCTCTGAGAGTAAGGACTGTGAGTAGATATCTTGCTGTGTCCCCAAGTTCTAGAATAAGAATTTGTTGCAACTTTATATACATGATGAGTAGGGAAAGCACTGGGTTTGGAAATGACGGGATCACTGTTAAGAGCCCAGTCTGTTCCAGCTCACAAGCTGTATGACATTGTTACCAAGTCCAAGCTCATACTGAGAAATGAGTTGTTGGGGTGAGGAATAGCGACTTTATTCAGAAAGCCAGCAGACTGAGAAGATGGTGGACTAATGTCCCAAAGAACCATCTTACCCAAGTTAGAATTCAGGTTTCTTTTATACTAAAAGGAGAGGGGGTGTGGCTGGTTGTTGTAAACCTCTTGGTGCCAGGATCCTTTGTTCTTGCAGCTGTTCACATAGGTCTGGTCACAATGTTCCTATAAACCTCCAACACGACAAATGTTATTCTCTGTTCTGTATCTTTTAATCTCTATATGAATGGAGAAGTGCTATACCTTTAAAGGTCAGAGCCTTGAAAATGGGCTATCCTGTATATTTCAGGCTATAGGCAATATTGTTTTACAAAAGGTGCAGAGCCAGCATGACTAAGCACAGGCAACAGAGCACAATGGTTAGAGCATATTGAATAGATTCAATATGAAGTCAATTTTGTTCTCTGTTATAATTCCCTACTATCTATGTCCATTCCACAATCCATTCCCATAGGAAAAGGGATGATGACTGCTCTGCTTAATGTTAAGTGGCCATAACGCTTTGCAATGCATTATGGCCACTTATGAGGGCTTTGTGAACTCCATCAAACAGTGACGAGATTTCAGAAGCATGTTTTATGTCCTTATTTGAAAGGAGTCCCCTTTCTTTCCAGATTGCCCCAAGTGCATGTACCATGGAGAATGCATACCAGGAGTCTGTATGTATATTTACTCACTTTCCTTCAGCAAGAAAGAGAGCTCTTGTCAGAACAATGATTTCTGCCTTTTGAGCTGAGCTCCTTGGAGGCAAAACTCTCACCTCAATAATCCTTTCTAGGGTTATTACCACATACCCAGCACATTGCCTATCTTGGTCCATGAAACTGCTCCTACCAGTGAACAGTTCCAATTCCGACTCAGCCAAGGGTTAGTCAGTTAGGTCTGGTCTGCTAGAGTACACTCGCTCATGATGTGTAGGGAACTGTGCTCTGGGAATTGTGCAGATTCGGGTGGGGGCAATGTGGCTGGATTCAGGGCTGCAGTGACCTGGAGCTTTCCACTGGGATTGTCTAATGGCTTGATACTTTCCCATTCTCCCAGAGGTTGCCCAATAGCTCCCTTTTTATACCAGTAAAGAAAGGACATGTAGTCTGCTGGATGAGCTCCTAGCAAGGAATTGCAAGCACCCTGTTTCTTTCAAGAAAACTCACTTTTCCTCCCCGGGCATTCCTGCAGGGTGTAGAAGATGAGCAACAACAGTACTTTTCAGTCAGTTTTCTGGCCGCAAGCATCCTGCGTTCCAAAGGGGCAAATAATGCTTTCCCCATCAGGCCCCAATTTCAACATGAACACCCAGCCTATGTACCAGCATCTTCTGCCCAGCGAAAAGAGACACATGCGACACACTAGGCACTTCCGTGAGGACAGTTTTGTAAGCAGGGGTTTTGCATGAAGTGACGTGCATAGCCAAGACACTGCCTCAGTCAGGCCTCGGTGACGTTGGATCTTTCAAAGGCCTAGCAATGGTACAGGAAGAGTGTCCTTCATTTTGGGCAGGATCTAAAGTCATGTTTCTGCTTGAAGTTAAGAGATGTCAATTTTGAGTTCCTAGAATCAATGATAAGCACCGTGTATTTTTCAGTGCAGCTCAGATCTTCACCCGGAGGTTGACGTGCATTGCACACAAGACCGTCTACAACCATGTTCCTGAGTCTGTTTCCAAGTGGTGGAAATCTAGCTCTCCGCCAGAGGAAGCCATTTGTTGCCCTGCCCTCTGCATGCATAGAGTTGAGCCCAATGACCCATGTGGCTGGAGGTTGCTCAGAAGACACAGATGACACTTTGGGTACACTGTGTTCTTCCATGACCAGGGTCCAGGTGTGAGAGACCTCACAGTCCTGAGAGGCATACCAGCGTTAAAGCACTACATTCACTAAGACTTCATGGAAACAGCTGTACTCCAACACTGTTCATGGCACACACGGACCATCCTTTCGATCATGTGGGCAAGTTTCATAACCACTAGCCAAGAAGGCTGCGGGATGAGCTCCTAGCAAGGAACTGCATGCACCCTGGTTCTTTCAAGAGAATTCACTCTGCCTCACTTTGCCTCCCAGTGTACTCCTGCAGTGAATAGAAAATGGGAAACGTGACTGTTTTTCAGGCAGCTCTGAGGATGCAGCTCTCCGGGTGGCCATTGGGGCAAATTTTGCTTTTCCCGTCCAGCCCCATTTTCACAATTGACACACAGCTCATGTACCTGAAGTTCCTGAGCAGCCAAAAGAGACACATGCCACACACTTGCCCCTTCCATGAAAGCACTTTGGCAAGCAGGAGTTCCTCCTGTGGTGAATTACATGAGCTAGTGAACGTTTTAGTTTCACCTAGGTCAAGGTGGATCTTGCAAAGGCCTAGCAATCTTCAGAGGATGACTGCACATTTCTCCAGCTGGATCTGAAGTCTAGGTGCTGCTTGAGGGAGCAAGACGCCAGGTATGAATTCCAAGAATCCGTGCAAGCACGGTGTTTTTTCCAGTACAGCTCAGGTTTACACACTGAGGCCCACTTGTATTGCACAAAAGACCGGGTAGAAACATGTTCCTGAGGCTCTTCCTAAGCTCCGGAAATCGAGCTCTCCGATGGAGGAAAGTGACAACTGTCTGAATTTTTCCCGCCCTAATGCACAAATGCCTGCACACAGGGGATTTCATCATTCTTCCTTGCTTCTCCACAGAGTAGCTCTAATTTCAGGATTGTATTGTAACTTAAGAGCCATTCAAAGGCCACTGTTTCTCAAATCCTAACAGATACTGTGGTCACACATTGTTACAATAAAATATCATCTTTCTCTTAGTCATGAGTTCATAGCTGTAATCAGACCACTTATCCAAAATGTGCTCCAGAGGACTTTCTTTATGGATAGTTGAAACAGTCCTCATTTTTTAAAGACAAACAGAACACAAATGATGCACACAAATGCTAGCATCTAAAGAAACAAACAAACTGGTTCACAAATGGGGTAAAAGTCCAGCAACTCTTTCCTGTCTCCAACAGGGTATCCCACTCAAATACAAAACAAATTGGCTTATTTTGAAGAAAAAGTCCCAAATGAAGGAAAAAGAGTTTCCAGTGGTATACACTAGAACGACTTACCCTACTGTATTGAGCCTGTTGGCTCCAAGATGTTATTCCTTGCCCCAACCGAAAAACAACGGAGCAGCCAGTGTTGCTTCAGAGAATTTTGAAGGGAAGATTCTCAGGACAAGTTGTCCTGGCGGCTGCTAGGGCATTACCCTAAAATTGTCCAACTGGGGCAGCTGGCCACATGCAGCTAGTCTCCTGGCTGGTTGGCCAAAATTGGTTAATGAGTCCAAGCTCATACTGCTCACCACATGACAAGCCAAATAGAGAGACAAGTTGTTGGGGCAAGGAATAGCGACTTTATTCAGAAAGCCAGCAGACTGAGAAGATGGTGAACTAGTGTCCCAAAGAACCATCTTACCCAAGTTAGAATTCAGGCTTCTTTTATACTAAAAAGGGAGGGGTTGTGGCTGGTTGTTGCAAACCTCTTGGTGCCAGGATCCTTTGTTCTTGCAGCTGTCCACATAGGTCTGGTCACAATGTTCCTATAAACCTGCAACAGGACAAATGTTATTCTCTGTTCTGTATCTTTTTACCTCTGTATGCATGGAAAAGGGTTATACCTTTAAAGGTCAGAGCGTTGAGAATACGGTATCCTGTATATTTTAGACCATAGGTAACATTCTTTTACAAAAGGTGCAGAGGCAGCATACCTAAGCACAGGCAACAGAGTACAGTGGTTAGAGCATATTGAATAGTTTCAATATGGAGTCAGGTTTGTTCTTCTCTCTTACAACATCAGATAACTTAATCTTCCTGATCCTAGATTTTCTTATCTGGAAAATAGAACTTTTGCCTGTCCTGCATGCCTCAGTGTATTAAAAACAATTGAGTGATGTACTGATATCATGTATTGTTTTACCGTTTATGGTGTGGTGTAGCTGCCCTGTAAGATCTGACCTGTCTCATGGCTTTTGTCCTATAACCATCTTATTCCAATTGATGAAAATGAAAAAGAAATAATTTGTCCCTCACTGACATTTACACCGCATTGGTAGTGGGCAAAGACTGTGGATATTCATAAACACAGAGACAATGTGAGTTACTAATGACAATCTTTTAATTCAACCGCATAGCCACCACCAGTAAGGAGGTCTCCAGAACTCCCAGCCCCTTCAGTTCCTCTTGTTTAGGCTAAACAAAAACTGAATATGCCTACCAGTCACTGCTTCAATGTTCCATATTATTAGCAGCCAAATAGATTAGCAAATATTAGTAACACATAAAAAAATGTAAAATATTAGAATTTGATACTTATGGCTAGCTCCATATTATATAGAACATCCTTACAAATTATCTCCTCAAAGCTGCTTTCTTTTAGGAAAGTATAAATTATTCTAGTACCAGGAGGACTAAAACAAAGCTATCATTTTGTACACGGGCTCAATACCATCCACACTAGAACTTATCTCACCAAAGGGCTAAATTAATTTACAAAAATACATAGAATACAAAAAGTTAAAATAAATTACTTGAACAATCTAGGCCAGAGCACTACTTGTACAAGAATATAATATGTGTTCATGCTCTAAGACCATTGCTAAGGGAAGAATACAAATTTGGTTCTAAACTATCTAAGCCATCAGAGAAAAGAGAAAACAACATCCTGTATAAGAATTATGGTATTAACAAGATCAAAGCAGATCAGTTCTCTGATAGAACAGCCTATCCTAACCCTGAGGCCTGACAGTTTTCCCTTGAGTCTTTGTAAAATGCCCTGTGTGATCTAGAGATGATGCTACTATCTCTGTATCCCTGTAATAAGTATAATAGTCATTTCTGTTTGGCTGTTTATTACAGTGTCTCTTGATTTAGGTCCAACAAAGCCAAAGTACAATTCAGTAAAAGCAATTCAATGAGTTACCAAAATAAACTAGTTGAAAAATGTAGTTTTCAAACAGAATGATGTGATACAAGGGACAAAACCTGTATTGAATTGCCCTTCACATAATGGAATTGTTCTGTTAAGGAATGAAATGAGAAATATCAAGTATAATAGTAAGTAACAGAGAAGAACAAACCTGACTCAATATTCTGTTAGCTCTAATCTTTGTGCTCTGTTGCTTGTGCTTAGTCCTGCTGGCTCTGCATCTTTCATAGCCAACTCTCAAGGCTCTGCCTCCCATTCTCAGAGTTATTTGAGATGCTGTCTTTTGGGCTTGAAGTCCTAAGTGTCTGCTGAATAAAACAGACACCATTTTGGTCAGTCACCCCATTTTCCTGGGTCTCTCCCATACACACGTATTACTAAATTTTTGTTTGATTTTTCTCCCCTTAATCTATCTCATGTCCCTTTAATCTTTATACAAGCCAGGAGAACCTGGAAGTGTTGAGGAAAATTTCTTCCTCCCTGACAATTGTATCAACTGAAAAAAAAAAAAAGCACAACCTAAAAGTTGAGAATTATGTTTTATTCAGCAGACTTTCTGAGGATTTCAAGCCTGGGAGGCAGCCTCTCAGATAGCTCTGAGGGACTACTCCAAGAGGTAAGGGTGGAGCCAGAATATATAGGGGGTTTTGCAACAGAACAGGGAGTTGAAACATCAAAAATATTTCTGTTAATTAAGGAAAACCAGACATCTCAAGTTAATGAATTTAGTGCGTTTCTATATGTGGGAAGATGCAGGAGTCTGGGCTCATTGAAATCATTCCTTTGATATGCACCTTAGCTATCTAGGGCCAGTATCCTATTCTTCCCATCCTGAGTGCTCTCAGGGTGCAACTTTGGGGGTGGCAGCAGTGGCTGAGGGCTTGGCAGTGGACAGCCCCTTTGTCTCCATCCTGAGTTCCCTCAGGGCTCAACGTCTGGGCTGGCTGTAGTGGCTTGGTTGCTACAACATCCTTCGTTTACTGATATGGCAGGCAACATTTTTCATTCACAAGTGCTTCCTTCCAAAATGGGACTCCTGGAAACTCTACAGTGTAGAGAATAAACTTAGATCCTTTAATATAAATAGGCATCCAGGATAAATAGAAAAGGAGTAAGAATTCAAAACCTTTTCTTTTTTTATTACCAAAACTATGGTAAGTTCAGGGAGCGGGAAATTTCTCCCCCAAACTTCTTGATTCCTTGTGACTGGACTAATAATAAAATTGACACAAGACAGATTAGTAGAAAAAAATAAACAAATTTTCAGTGTGTGCACCTAGGTCTCATAGAAATAGAATCTAAAAAGTGGCCAAAGCAAGCAGCTTTTATACTTTTTACACAAAGAAACAATAAATTTCTGAGGAATGGACAGGACAAATAAACTTGGGCTTTGGGTGTCCAATTAGTAAAGAATCTAAACAGTTTGGGCTTGGGGTGGTAAATTAAAGGAGCACAAGTTTTGTTTATATAGGCTTCTCAGCCCCCAATTCCCTATCTCTGGAAATAAAGGTGTCATACCTGTATAAACCACCCTTGCTACTTTAAAATTTACTACCCCAAGCCCAGACTGTCTTTAGATCCTTCACTAACTGAGCATCCAAACTTAAGTTTCTTTGTCCTGCCAATTCTTCACAAATGTATCGTTTCTTTGTCTAAAAGCTATCTGCTTTGGGCACTTCTTAGGTTCCGTTTCTATGAGACCTCCGTGACATGATTAAAACTTGTTTCTTTTACTTGTGTTAATCTGTCTTGTGTCAATTTTATCATTAGTCTAGCCACAAGGACTCAAGATGGGTAGAGGGGGGAGTTTTCTCTTCCACAACAGTAGGAAGTGTTATCTAACTTCTGAGTTGTTCTCAATTGAAATTTCAAAACAGTATTTTGTTTGGTACTGAAGAGAGAATAAATCAAACTTGCCTTCAAACACTCATAATACCAGATATTGATCTGACCCTTTTCCAATCCCTCTTCCCCTCCCTCACTTTGCCCCTCTATCTTCTTAAAGGATTACCATATCTTTCTAGAGTCTAGAACCATGCAATTGTGGATTTCAAATATCATTTTCTTCTACCTTCCTTTAAAGGCTTTCCTCATTTCCCCACACCTAACTTCTACTAAAACCAAACTCCTTTATTTCTCTTCTTTCTCTTCTCCTCTCCCACACCTCATACTCTGCCAAATGAGTAATTTAATTTTTCTTCTGGACCCAGAAAAAATACCTTTACTATTCCACCCTTTATATTCTTTCAGCTGCCTTAAAAATTAGTAAATTCACCTTTCTGAGCATTGAAAATTAATAAATACCCTGCTGAATGTATACAACATGAGAAAATCTGAGCCCATTTTGATGAATATTAGAAATATGAAATTAATAACACCATCAATGGCATTAACTCTAACACTACAGAATTTAATTCAATTTGTCCTTGACTTGGAGGGATTATTATGATAATCCCCCTGATATTATGCTACTACTTACAAATCAGTCTTTTCCCATAGTTTGACTTTACTTAGTAGTTAATTTCCTCAATGTTTAAAATGTTTTCATGGTTTGTATATTATTCCAGCACATAGGAAGCAGTTGATAATATTTGTTATTTAATTTGAATTTCATGATTGCCATAACTATTTCTATTCCAATATGCCATATGGTCTTCCTATTCATACTCAGTAGCAACGCTGAATCGTGAACCATTCCAGCATGACAAATCAATTATATATAAAGCATCATTTAAACTGGATAATATAAACATTTCATTTTGGGTAAAACAAACATTTACTTTTTTTTCTCTGAGCTTTCAATTTACACAACTACAAAACTGAAAATGTGCCTGAATTTCTAAAAATTTGCCACGAAAAATGGAAAGTTAAATTAACACGGTTCTTTTAGTTATTTCCAAATCTAGATATAGCTACGGGTTTTACTCAGGTGAAACACAGACCAGTGATTTCCAAAAGCTAGCCCATTAGCTACATTAAAATCAGCTGAGAATGTTTTATTTTTAATATAATGCAGATTCCCAGGCTCACCCACCCCACAGTGCTGACTCAGCTATGTCTATGGTGAGGTCAAGGCATCCTTATCATTTTCACTCTAAGAGCTTAATCAATGCTTATCAACTGACTCAGAAATACCTGTTCAATCATATCCAATTCAGTCTTATTCTGTATGTGACTAAGGAAATATCTCTATGGTAGTTTTATACTTTTAAGAAACAAGGTTGTAAAGAAATATTTCATCTATGTAATTTCTTAGTGCTACCCTTAAAGCCTTAAGAGCTTTCAAACTTACTAAAGTGGTGCCATACAGACTGAGTCAAATCTGCAGGGAATAATTCCAACCATGTGCAAAGGGTTGAGAAGAGGAGAGAATGGAGTGGGTGCTTGCCGCCTGCAAGCCTTATAGTTGCCCAGCTTCAAGACCAAAGAAAGAGCCTGGAGATAGTACCAGAGACTTCAGTGGTTTATTGGACAGGGGGAAGCTTACATAAAGTGTCCTGGAGTGACACCCACTGTGTGTGGCAGATGAGACATGGCAGCAGTCTTCACTACTCAGGGGAGAAGGAAGCTACCATCTATAGGGGGAATTGACATCAGGTGGGCTCATCAGTACCGGGGAATAGCTAAGCCTTATAATTAACAGGATTGGATAGTCATGTGAGTGAAGCAGGGGCTGGTCAAGCAGGGGATGTACAGAGAGCAAGAAAAGAGCCATCTTGTGTGGCCTGACCATACAGTGGCAAAGCAGGAGTAGATGCTTCTGCAATGCAGCCATATGATCAGTACATTTGAGCACTGGGACTAAACTGATAGGGATCTGAGTTAGAATGTTCTACTGTGTTCTGAAGGGCTTTGGTATTAAGTCATCTGAGTCAAAGCTAAGATTATATAACTCTTTACACTGGCATGAGATACTAAGACTAACTCTTGCCAAGAACCGGGAAGTGTTCCTTAGTGACATGCTTAGGATATTCAACAAAATAGCCCGTATTTTTATCTCAGGAATTTGGGTTATCTGTATGGATCACAGAAAATTGAGCCATAAAGGTGGGTTTTATTATTGTGCTTCCAGAGTTGTTGCTAAATGATTCAATTGAATCTTTAAAGGCATATCTGCAGTCTTAGTCATTTATTCAACAAGAATATGCTAAGTCTCTACTTTTGGACAGAAACTATGTTAAAAATGGAAGAAATTATCATAAGCATTTCAGGTAAGCTTTTTGATAGCTAATCAGTCACAGAAGGGACACAAATAATAATGCATAAATAATTATAATAAATCAAGTGACTAAGTACAAAGCAACTGACTGAGAGCTGGGGAGGGTACTGAACAAGGCGATGGGGAGAGAGGGGAGAGAAGCTAATGAGTTGAAATTTTAGTGACTTGATACATACACTGGGAGATACCCAATACGTACTTTAAAAGGAAGGTCTGGTACAGGGGACATATATTTAGGGAGTTGAGGCTATAGCAACAAATAAGACTTCACACGGAAAATAAATTGAATATAAAGAGAAGTGAGAAAAAAGAAAAAGAGTGAAAACTCTATGGAATCTCTTCCATTGAAGGCACAGGTGAAACAAGAAGAGGTAGTGAAAGAACCTGGGATGAGCAGGGGCAGGAGGGGAGGGTCAGCAGGAGGAGAACCAGGAAAGAAGACAGCTTACAGGGAAAAGGAAGGAGAGGGCTTCAAGAAGGAAGGACTGATCAATAGTGCACATTTCCAAAGGTCAAATCATTTAAGAGCAGAAAGGTATACTGTAAGTTCTGAGAACTAAGAAGAGTTTGGAGACCTTAAAAGGTGGAGTGGGTGGGGATAGAAGGAAGCTCCAGTGATTCAGGAGTTAGCTGGAGGTAGGGAAACAGAGACAGGAAGTAAGGGCAACTACTTCAGGCTGTTTTACCATAAAGAGAAAGACAAATGGAATTGTGAGTGAGGGGCAGACAAGGTGGAGAGAGTGGGTTCTCTTTTTATTCTTCCTTTTGTTTTGGAATGGGATAGAGATGGTAGCCATCATTCACCTTATCAAAAGAATTGTTGAACAGAGATTCCCAGAAACTGGGCACAGTGGGGAGACTAAATTCAAATAAAGCTTTGGGAGAGGAAGCAGCAGACAGAATAGAGATCACAGAGTCAGAGAGACCTGGTTTCAAATACTGACTGGCTCTTTTACTATCTGTATGACTGAGCAAATTATTCAAGCTTTGCAAGAGTTGCTCTATATCCTCAGACAAGAATCTTCCTCTTGACAAGCTTGTGTGGAAGGATAAAAGAATTAAAGTACATAGAGTGCCTAGCATAGCACCAACAACTTACAGGTGTTTCCCTCCCTTTTCCTTTGTCCTATGCAAAAATCAAAAAGGATTTATGTGATCATTCATTGACTAACCTTGAAATAAATATGTATATGGCAATTGAAATTTAAATAAGTACCTACCCCAAGCCAATAAATTTTTTCAAACCAATAATTTTAGATTTGAAAACATAATAATGGAAGACATCAATGTTACATTTATGGAAAACATACACAAAATAAACATAACAGGTATCTGTAAATATGATGAACAAATGAAATAAGGCAACCAGAACTTCTACATGGCATGTTAGTTAGTACGCAGGGAAAGCCAGTAAAAAACACTTTGTTAATGCTTATCCTGGCCAAGGAAGCACACTGCTGACAGCCACAAATCATATCCAATAGAGAAGAGGTTATTCATTAGGCTCTATTTTACCTGGGATGAAATATTCCTTACTGATATATCCCAGTCTCTGCTTGACAGATTATTGTCCAACAAGTGGTGCTGTAGAGGTAGTCCTGCATGGACTATGGATTCGATTATATGATCTGTAAAGAAATCTCTAAGCCTAAGGCTCTACAGCATGGAAGGCTTTGGGGTCTGATTTTATACCTCAGTCAGTCTCCCTTACCCAAAAAGGAAGGATGCGGACAGACATCTTGTGACAATTGAGAATGTTCTCTTTGTCAGCAAATCACCTGTTGAAATGATTATTCAGATTCCCTGCCAGATTATGCAGGCCAAGACAAGAGGGTCTCAGTCAGGTTACATGTGAGTGGTGATTGCAGTGAGCATGTTCTCATCAAACAAATCATTCACACTTATAAAGCTGTGTAGTATTATTCCAGGTTGTTAGCCTTCTAGTATCTAATCAATCAATCATTTCTGAATCCAGATATAGGTTGAGAAAACAACCTTCTATTTAGTGGCATTTGAGGGATACTCTCCTGGATCTTCCAATGAAAACATTGTTCCTGGATGCCTAAATGTTGAAACTGACATGTACCCTTAACCTCGGACTTTCATCCCTTTTCTGTGGAAACATCTTGGAGATGAGTTTGTCAGATTATCTTACACTTCAGAAGGCTGAAAAGAAAGGAGAAAACACAGTAAAGTTAAGTAAGAGAGGAAAGTGTGAATGTGTGTCAAGGAAAGAGCTGGACAAAACACAGAATGAGCTGAACAGAACAATTACATGCCATCAGGAGTGAGCTTAAGGAAAAACAAGACTAAAATATTCAGATCAGATTGAAATTAGCCAAGCTGTTGTGATAAGTAGTGGTAGAGAAAATCTGAAAACCCACACATGATTTTTATTTGGCTTTGAAATACGTATTATGATACTTTTGTAGCAGAAATATCTTCCAAATTATGTTATAGGTTAATATTGAAGAGGTTTGTTATCCACCATACATATAACAGCCAGATAGTTGAGGGAAAATATCTAGAAGTATGCCAGACAACAGTGGAAATTTTAGGAAGGATTCGAAATATCTCAGGGATAATGTATGACACAAATATTGCATACTCAAGCTGCAGTTAAGTGGACTGTATTTGTGTGGCTTGTATTTGTATGTGAGCAGGATGACTGCATCATTTTTGTAATAGATGCTTGTAATATTTTTTGTATGTGTTTTTGTACTCTCTCCTTCCATTAATCTAAAAATGTTTTAAAGGAAGAAACCATGTCCAGTATTTTCTTTCTATGTCCTTTAAATACCTAGTGTAAATATTATTATATTATGGGTGCCCCAAAATGTTAATCTACCTATTTATGGGCTGCTTACATTCATATTTTTCTTAGAGACACCAGTTTGTTTGTTTGTTTTAAACTGAAGTATAGTTGATTTACAATGCCCTGAGACACCAGTTTTTTAATTGATGTATAAGTATTTAGGTAAGGGAGAGAATGACATTAATTTGCTTAACAAATATTATGTAAAAATCGAGAGATATTGAGGAAAATAAGACATGATCTCTGTCCTTGAGATCATCACCTAGGAGAAGAAACACAGATGGACTCAGATATGGGTGCCAAAGTGCTAGAAGTGCTAAGATGGAAGTCAGTACAGGTACTTCCAGGACACAGGAAAATTTCCAAGTCTGACAAATTAACACCTCTTTTTGTCAGTTCTACGCATCATATGAGTTGGGAACAGAAAGGAAGATTTTTTTTTTTTTAAGCTAAATGAAGGCCATTTTCCAACTTTTATAGTTAATGCACATCACATTAAAAGACAACAACCATATAAGTTTTGGGAAGATTTAGAAAGATAGATAGATAGAGTTGAAAGAGACCAAAAAAAAAAAAAAGGATTCCTACATATACAACCAGTCCCCATTTTTACATTATTAAATAAGAGATGATTGCATGTGGCATCTAAGTCAAAATAAGTTTTGATTTACAGTTATACACCATCTGTACTATTTATAATTTTTATTACGGCAACATGTTTTAAGAAGACATTTAATATTAAAAGAAATATCATATCCTACTTAATTTTTTTTTTCCTACAAAAAGGTCCAAAGACTGAAAGAAAGGACAGAGGAAAAGTGGCTAAATAAATTTTTTTTCAGTAAATAAAATTTTTTAATGAATAGAATTAAGCTAAAAACTCCCTACCATTTCCTTAAAATGTCTTATGATGTTGGAACAAATTGGACAAGTTAAATGTATTGCTCATTTGTAAGCAGCTTTTGGCAGGAGAGAGCACTTTGCAGTAAAGAAAGAGCTCTCTGCAGGAGGCCCCTTTTGTCTTGTCACTTTAGCAAAGCTATATTGTAACTAACCTTAAACCAGGCACCTCCATGCTCTACTCATCTCCGGTGAAGCACACTTTTCAAATCTTTTGATAACACAATACCTTGCCTAACCTGTTGGTTCTTTCCTTAGATCAAAGAAGTAGAAATAAAGAATAAGTAATTAACAGATGACCAGATCGCTTTCCTAGCTTCTCCTTCAGTAATCTCACAAACAAACTGTGTGAACAGATAGCATTGAAAGAAAGATCACAAGGAGTTGACAAGCCTGAGTGCAGTGGGAGATGGCTACGAGTTTGATCCCCATCTCAATGATTAACTGAAATTACTTCCCTTTTTTCCTTGAAAAACTTTCATAGCTGAGCAGAATCTGGGGAGTTGGTTTTGGGAGACTTGAGTCCACCTTCTTCCCAGACTGTCAGCTTTTCTGGTTAAAGCAACTTTCCCTTCTACCAGTACTTCTCTCTTGAGTGTTGGCTTTCGAGAAGCAAGCAGCTGAACCTGAGTTCGGTAACACATACATACACAATTTATTCGTGGTATAGTGACTCAGATGTGGTGTTTGGCTAGTAAATTTAACTTCTGCATTTCTGTTCACTGTCTGGAAACATTATTCTTCTGCCATACTGACTAAGTCAGTCTTGGAAAGAAAGAGATGAACATACTGGGAAGAACACAAAAATAAAAGGTTTCTGCTACATAGAACAAAGAACTTTTTATTAGAACAGTGTTATAGATAGGTGGCCATGTATGGAGAAAAGTATATGCTAAAACAGTAGTTAAGACAAGGGATTTCATTAATTTTACTATTTATGCACTTCTGAAGATGATAGCAGATTGGTAAGAAATACTGCATGCAGGTTTTTGCAAAACTGGATCAGAAGTCAAACCAATAAAAAATATATATGCTTCAAATTTGCCTGTACCATGTGACAATCACATAATGTCCATAAAATATTCTAATAAATAGAATCTTTTTTCTTCTCTTCAAATTTCCAGGCCAATACCAAAAATATGTTCTAGATCTGGGGTTTCAGGACTGTCTCTGGTTTGTTGGGATAGAGAAAAATTTCCTCTATCCTTCTAGGTTTTTCTAGATGGCTTAAGAATTAAATTGACATGAGACAAATTAACAGGAGAAAATAAAACAAAAGTTTAATAACATGCATACATGGGAGAGATAGATCTAGGAGAACTGAGTAACTTGTCAAAATGGCTAAAGCCCTCACCTTAAATACCGTCTCCAGCGGAAGACAAAAGAGGATTTTGAGAGTGGGAAGAGTCAGTTATAGGAGGGTACCAGGAAAATCACAGTAAACAAAGGTGGTTGTGATGCAAATTTAAGTTATTCCCTTCTCCACGGATAAGAGGTTCTAGAGATTTAGTCATCTTCCTCTCCCAGGTACAGAGAGGTATACATCCTTACAAATGGAGATTTCCCTTACAAATGAAAATGTTTCTTACAAAAGGGTAAATCCTACTTGGTTTTCAGAGCTCTTCCAGGTTTTCTGCTTCTCAGAAAATATCCAGCTTAAAACAAATAAAATGCCAGAGACATATTTTAGGGTGACAAATTCTGCTCCGCTGCAGGTTCTTTTAGAGGAAACTAACCATCTGGATTTACTCCAGTCTGAATATCCCACCAGCCACCCCAGTCATCTTGAGTGGCACTGAGTCGTCAAAGAAACTCCTTAAACTCTCACTCTTCACAATTCAGAGCTAAATCAGATTTACCTTTGAAGTAAAGAACACAGGTTCTAAAAATAATCTCCCCTAGTTCAAATCTTGGCTCCACACAAATATGGTTTAGGGCAAGTTCTTTAAGTTTTCTGTGTGTAAGTCCACTCATGTACAAAATAAAATTACAAGAGTACTGTAGGGGGGCAGAATTTTTCATCCCAAAATATGTCTTTTTGGTATATGAATTATGGCAAACTGGTTATTTTCTAAGAAACAGCAGACATGGGAAAAACTCTGAAAACCAAGTAAGAGTTACACTTTTGTAAGAAACATTTACATTTGTAAGGATGTCTCCCTGGATGTACCAAGAAGAGGATGGCCAAACCTCTAGGAACTCTTATCAATGGAGAAGGCAATGACTTAAATATGCATAACAACAATACTCTTGTTTACTGTGATTTTCCTGGTAACCTCCTATAACTGACTCTCCCCACCCTCAATATCCTCTTTTGTCTTCAGCTGGGGATGGTATTTAAGTTGAGGGCTTCAGCCATTTTGGCGAGTTACTCAGTTCTCCTGGGTCTCTCCCATGTATATGTGTTATTAAACTTTTGTTTGATTTTCTCCTGTTAATCTGTCTCATTCCTTATACCAGCCAGAAGAACCTAGAAGCGTAGAGAAAAATTTCTGCCTCTCCAATAGTACCCACTTCATAGTGATGTTAAAAAAAGAAGCAATTAATCCAACATGGAGTCACTTGTGCTAAAACCAGGACTTACTACCTAACCTAACAGCATTTACAACGTCCCCCAGGAATATTATCCTAATCAGTCAATGTGGAATTTTTGGTTAGCACCAATGAGGTAATCCTTTACATCCCCCAAAGAAAGGTGAGATAATCTGCCACAAAGTCCCCTTTCATACCCTATAGGTAGGTTACCTAAGCATGAAATAATTTTTTTTAAATGACTTTCTTGCTTGCCTTTAAAAATTTCTCCCTTTCTCATTTTGGATCTCTCCTCTACTTGCTAGAAAGGATACTATCCAATTCACGAATCATTCTGTTACTGAACAGAACCTGGGTCTGCTCACCCGATGCACAGCAAAGCCTATCTACTCACTCTGGACTGTGGTGAAGGAAAGTACAGCATTGTTACTGAACTCAGCTTCAGCTGCTCACTGCTCGAAAGCCAATACTTGAGACAAGTGTTGATTGGAAAGGAAAGGCTGCTTTATTCAGGAGGCTAGCAACCTGGGGAGAAGGTGGACTTGTGTCCAAGAACCAACTCTGAAGATTCTTCTGGACCATGAAAGTTTTTAAAGGGAGAAAGGGGAAGCTAATTACAGTTAATTGGTTGGAGTGGGGATCAGAGTCTTATTTTACACTGTGTGCAGACTTTCTTCTGATTGGTTGGTGGTGAGGTAACAAGGCGGTGTTCCAGGACTCTTGCTCAGCCTGAAGTTACCATGGTCCACCTAGGTGGGGGACTTAGTTCCCTCAGAATAATTCAAAGGTATTGTTATGTATATTCCCTGAGGAGGAACCAGGACCCTGCTTTATCACTTCACTATTGTTTCATGATTGCTCCTTCGTTTCTGCATTCCCTCACTTTTCTGATTAGTATTTTTTGAATCTGCCCTTTGGAACTCAGGGAAGGTCTAGGAGGATGAAGTCTTTTTCCTACAAACAAGAAATGGGGGCCACAGAAAGGGTTTGTACCTGGGAGGGCCCCACAAGGTCCTGCTTATATTCAGCATATAATGCAGGGTGCCAAAGGAGAAGAATAAGCAGCTCATGCCCAAAAATCCTGATTCTCTGTTGGCTTTCAGGCAACTGTTTTCACAGACAGTGTTAGGGGAGAGGGTTGTTGCATGCATGAGCAGCTTGTGGACAATTTTCTGATTGGCAGGGTGGTGTTTCAGAAATCTCAATTATCAATATTCTGGCTCCAACCAGTCAATGTCTACATGTCTGAGGTCAGTAGTTTTTGCCTGGTGATGGAACTTAGCAGGACCTTGCAGGGTACTACCAGGTACAAAAGCCTTTCTGGGTCTTCTGTTCCTTGATTGTAGGAGAAAGGCTTCAGCCTCCTAGTCTTCCTTGAGTTCCAAAGGGTGGACTCAAGCAGTTACTAATTATGTTACCGAGTCCAAGCTCGCTCTGCTCACCACACGACAGGCCAGTAAGTTGGAGATGAGGTGTTGAGGCAAGTAATATGACTTTATTCAGAAAGCTGGCAGACCAAGAAGATGGCAGACTAATGTCTCCAAAAACCCCCTTATAAGGGTTTGGATGCTAGTTTCTTTTATAGAACAGAGAGGGGGAGGAGATAAGGAAGTAAAGTACAAGGCCATAAGTTTTGCGAATGTCCCCTGAAATGGCCACCGTCAGGGAGGGGATGTGTTAATTTTGCCTTTCTGGCAGCCATCCACAGGTGGTCAGGGTCAGGATGCTTCCATGAACAAAGGCACTTTGGTTTCACATTCAGGCAGAGAGACAGGTTTCCCTGAGGCAGGCCATTATGTATGGACAGTATCCTTTTAGTGAACAAAAGCAGCAGAAAGCAAAGGTTAAAGTAGAAGAAACAGATCCAACAGATTTGGCTCTTCCCTGTTACAATTCCCCACTGTCAATGTCCATTCCACAATCTTGTGGAAAAAGGGGTGATGACCATTTTAACTGCTTTGTCAGATGGATCTTTCTGGGAGTGTCCTCCAGTGCCAGTCTTCCAAATGTTGTTATTTTTTTTCCTCTCTGGAAAGTGTCTCCTTTATACCTGTAGACTTTAAAAATATTCACAACCTAAAAATTGAGAGTTATGATTTATTTGGTGGGAATTTTGAGGGCTTCAAGCCCGGGAGGCAGCATCTGAAGTTAAGGAATTTAGCATTCTATATATGGGAAGATGCAAGAGTCTGGGCTCACTGAAATCTTTCCTTTAATATACACCTCAGCTATCTGGGGCCTATATCCCATATTTTCATATCCTGAGGTTTCGCAGGGCTTACCATAGGGAGTGACTGTAGTCTGCTGGCTGCTAGGTGGCAGGTATTCTTTTCCTTCCCGAGTTTCCTCAGGGTTCACCAGCTCACATTTGAGAGCTGCAATTGCTGATGACTGATATGGCAGGAAATATTCCATTTCCCAGATCCTCTCCTCTTGGTCAGGAATTTGACCAATATTTGGGAGACATTTCATGATCAAATTTTGTCCCATGGCGCTGGGAGGCTCATCCCAGATCAGGCTAAAATTCTTGATATGCCACTCCAGATGCTAATTTTTGGAGTAAGGCCTACTGATAGTTAAAGATTCTCTGGATCCTCTATCTAATTATGATCCAGGAGACATTTCCCCTTGTTGCTTCTTCCCATACCTAGAATCCCACTATTACAATTATTTTATGTTATAAATGTGATCTATTTTCTCAAGATGTTTAGCCATAGCAGTTTTGTTGGAGGCCTGGTTACACATTGGGTACTGTAAGGGACAACAATATTACAAAATAGGATATAAGTAATGTAGCTGGTAACATTGACAAAGATATAGCGCAGCAGGGAGACACAAAGCACAAGCAATTTGGAAACAAAGAACAAATTAAAACAATGATTAGTGTAACTAGTTATAATCCAGTTGCAATAATGATTGAACAAAGGTACCATAATTGATTTAATGAGCCATCTGCAGTCTCACTGTACTAGCCATGAATACTTAGACATGCATGGCTTAATCTCTGAGACAAGCATATGCTATTGGCAGGATCAACCAGGAAGAGAGAAAAAGATAAATGTTTTAATTCTGTTTACAAAGGTATAATTTACCAAATTCCTGTAAGTTGTAATTAGTTTAATGGGATAGTTTTCCTCACTCCTGGAAAACACAGATTTAAACCAGTACTTTTTCAGATAGAAACCATAAAAATTATATAACCATATTCACCAGTTCACTCAGTCTAACTTTCTCTTTGTTAATAACTTTATGAAGCCATCAGGTTTTCCCATTAGAATTTTTCAATTTCTTACCCAGTTCAGCATTACGGTCTGAAAGCCAGAATCTTGTTTCTCCAAAGGTCTTTTCAATAATTCTTCTTGAAGAGGAAGCATTTTTGCAAAGGCATCAGAGTGAAGCCGTAACTGTCTATAATGATGAAAGACTTAAGAAGGCACCTTTAAATCTGATTACAATGCAATTGACAAAGTAACTCGGTTACTGCTGTGACATGTAACACTTTCAGATAATAACTAGAATTATGACTGATAACATTTTACCAGGACATATCAAATTTTAGGAACTTCATGTAATCTCTAGAATACTTGTATCATTTGCCATACAATATAACCTAAGAAGATTTATTACTTATTTGACAAAACTTCCCATGTAATTCAACATACCAAGTAAACATAATTAGTTAATATCTCTCTTTGGGGTGTTTCAGGGGCCCTTTGAAACATCCCAAATTTAGCTAGAGGTCAAAGGAACTTCATTATAATTTGATTTGGGAAGTTTTGTCAAAAAAATATCAAAAAGGGTTTAAAATAGTCAGATTGGATCACAGGTCACTGTGAAACAATAGTTATTCACTTAGCCAAAGTAACAATAAAAGATTTCAAAGGCAAATACAGAACAGATCACTTAAGATGTAAAGAAACTTAAAATCTGTTATCAAAGCCAGTTCAACATCTTAAGAAACATTGTCTTCTTAACAGAGAGAAAAGCCAAATCCAAGTTTTGCACCAGCTTACTTTTAAAATTCATTTACTCAATTAAACTCATTTTAAACTTAGTCAGTCCTGACCATGCACAAAACTCTTTTCTCAGGGTCCACTTTCGACAAAGCTTCCATCACTTAACTTATTTTAGCACAAAAATTCTAATTTTCGAGTTGTTGAGTATCTGGAGAGATTAATTTTATATAAACATTCCTAAAATATAATTATTTCTAAAAGTTCACCCAAAGCTCTTATCTCATTTGCATTTTCTTTCCTTAAACCTTTCCTCTCATCAAACTACATTCCTTGCTGACAAATTTGCAACAGATATAACAAGATTTTATTTAGCTTATATTAAACCTAGGCACAATAAAAGTATTATACTTAATGTTGATGAATTTAAAGATATGTCTATATTAATTAGATCAACAAAAAAATATGAATACCAGGTATTAATTTAATACTGAATATTTCCCAGTTCATGTGAACCTGAAAATCATTTAGCTCAATTTCTCTTGTATTTACAATTGTTGGTTTGTAAGCACTTACTTTTCTTCAGGCCAATTAAACAGAGCTCATCCACGAATCAACCACAGCAATGTTATCTGAAGACAAAGACACATACAAGCACACAAACAGAGACCTCGTAGTTCTCATTTTAAAATCTCAGTGCTGAGTCAGGTACAGCAATGTGAAACCCATCAGTTTACAAAAGACGTTGGATTAAAATTAGGTTTCTGGCAGAGGGAACAAATCAAGCTCCCTTGTGTGAATGGCTAAAGTTTCACAGAAAAGACACTTAGGATTTTTATTTATCCTTGACAAGTCAATTTCTAAATTACTTTACCCTCCTTTCAAACTTTGTATTTTAAAAAGATGGCAGAGATAAGGCCTCCTGAGAAGACCAAATAGGACATCTGCATCTCAAAGATACAGGCAAGTTTTTCCTAGGATGACTTTGTTTCCCCTTTGTTTAATATTTACAAGCCTCTTAAGATAAATAGGGAAGGTTTTGGGAGTGGTATCTATTAGAAAGTCAATCAACTTGTTCCCCACTGTTGAAGTTACTTGGGACTCCTCTGGGGAAATTAGAATCAAATGCCTCAAGTCTAAGGGAGTCCCCAGGCTTCTTACAGCATGTTGGCACAAGGGAAATTGCCCTGCTGTGGAAGTGGCTCCCAGTCCAAACTGGGTGCTCTTTTGGATCTTAGATGGTGATACTAAACCAGGTCCCTGTGCCCTGGGAGAGACCATAGAAACTTCTATTTGATCCCCATGGGTAAGGGAAACAAGAGGTGGTGAATATGTTGGTGTCATGGGGGACAGTTGGAACAACTGCCAGTGCAGCCTGCTTGGCCACTGGGGGAGCTGGATAGGCTGCAGGGGTTTTAAGTTTTGAAATAACATGTTCACACTCTCATTGTCTCCCTCTTCCCCTTGTAGAACAGGTTTCTCCTTGGGTTTCCTTTCAGATTGCTGCACCATAAGGTGGCAGTCCTCTGACTTCTTTTCTTCCTGATGCAATAACATAAATGCTTCTACATGTGGAATCTCATCTTTTTTCCCTGCTCTTTGCAAAACACCTCTAACTGTGAGGTCGTATAATAATTGAGTGAGCCATTCAGGGGCCACTGCTCTTCTGATCCTAACATATATTGTGTCCACACCCTATTACAATAGTATATTATGTCTTTCATAATATACTATTGCAAACTGTGAGCCTTAGTCATAGGCTCGCAGCTATGTTTTGCCCATTTATGTAATATACGCCCCAAAGGGCTTTCCTTTGGGTTAGATGGAGTATCTCCCATTTTTATAAGTTTGATAACTCCAAAATGCAGAAGATATAGACAAATTCCAACACAAAAGGCACAAACAAATTCTAGCATCAATGCACACAGAACCAAAAAACAAAACAAAACAAAACAAGACCAAAACCAACTAATTCGTTCCCAAATCAGGTAGACTTACCCTACAAAACCAATGAACTAGCTCTCAAAATCAGGTACAGTACAACAACAATTCCCTTTTCCAGCAGGGTACCCCAACCAAATTGGCTTGTCCCCTAAAGAAAAAGCTCAAATTGAGGGTGGGATATGTTCCCAGTTTGCACACTGGAGGGACTTACCCTCCAAAATCGAGTCTGTTGACACATAGAAGTTTGTCAGTTCCTTGCTTCAACTGCCAAGTGCTGGGGTAGCTGGTGCCTCTTCAGGGAAATTTGAAGGGAAGATCCTCAGGACAAATGGTCCCAGCAGCTGCTAGGGCCTTTCTCCAAAATTCCCTGACTGGGGCTGGCTAGTCATGAGCAGCAAGGCTCCTGGCTGGCTCGCCAAATTTGTAACTGAGTCCAAGCTCGCTCTGCTTGCCACATGACAGGCCAATAAATTGGAGACAAGGTGTTAAGGCAAGGAATATGACTTTATTCAGAAAGCCAGCAGACTGAGAAGATGGCAGACTAATGTTTCCCCAAAACCATCTTATTGGGGTTTGGATGCCAGTTTCTTTTATAGAACAGAGAAGGGGAGGAGAAGAGGAAGTAAAGTTAAAAGGCCATAAGTTTTCCAAATGTTCTCTGGAATGGCCAGCCTCAGGGAGGGGATGTGTTAATTTCTTCTTTCTTGCAGCCATCCACAGGTGGTCAGGGTCAGGATGCTTCCCTGAACAAAGGCATTTTGGTTTAACATTCAGGCAGAGGGGCAGGGTTCCCTGAGGCAGGCCATTATGAATAGACAGTATCCTTTTAGTGAACAAAAGCAGCAGAAAGCAAAATTTAAAGTAAAAGAAACAGATTCAACATGTCGTCAGATTTGGCTCTTCTCTGTTACAATTAGGGAAGTGAGGAAATACAGAAGCAAAGGAAAAGCAGTTATGATATAGTAATGTAGAGATAAAACAGAGTCCTAGTTCCTCCTCAAGTGATGTACATAACAATCTGATGCATATCTTTGAGTTGTTCTGCAGGAACTAAAGCCCCTACCCAGGTGGAGGATGGTAACTATGTGCTGAGACCCCAGACTGGTCAGAACCAGAAAGTTGATGATTGAGATTCCTGGAACACCACCCTGTTATCTCACCACCAACCAATCAGAAGAAAGTCATAAACTCTGTAGCCATGACCCTAAATGTTGCCTTTAAAAACTGTTCCCTGAAAACCATCAGGGAGCTTTGAGCATGAGCCCCTTTTTCTCCTTGCTAGGCCCTTCCAATAAACTTTTCTCGCTCCAAACTCCAATGTTTCAGTTTCTTTGGCCTCACTGTTTATCAGACACACAAATTTTGGTTCAGTAACAGTCCCCACTGATTTCTGTAACAACAACCTAAGAATGTATGTCAGACATTGTTATCTGTTTTCCTCAAGGAAAACTAGGGTCTTATGACCCCATCCCAGTTTGACTTATTGCTGAAAGTAATCATCTCCTTCTTTGCTTGACTGATTCTTTGTTTTCTTTTCTGCCTCTTCTTAAATGATTAACTGCTTGAGCCTGTTCTTTGGAACTCAGGGAGACCTAGGAGACTAAAGGTTTTTTCACAAACAAAAGATGGGGCACACAGATGGGCTTGTGCCTGGGAGGCCCCACAGTGTCTTGCTTGGTTTCAATTCAATAAAGCCAATTAGATATTTAAAACTTACTCAGTTAAAATTTTGTTATTTAAAGTAATCATGAAAATTAAATAGGTCATGTAAAACTACTTAGCAAAATATTTATTATCCATATATATTTATTATACACATACATTTATTTAATGTATACTTTGGGTATATAGATAGATGTATAAGTAAATACATAAATGTATGTATTATTAACCAAAATTTTAGAAATGGAGATCTGATTGAATAAAAAGGTGTTTATTTGAGTTTTGTTAGGATTGCAGGAGACACAGATTCAAGAAACACAGGAGACACAGATTTAAGAAACACTTGAATTGTGTTCCGCCATACTACAAAATGGGGGAGACATAAAGGCAATAAAACTGCAAGGTTACATGAGTTATTATCAAGATTTATAATTGGAGCTGGCAAGAAGTAAGGGTACTTGTTAAGTAAAGATTTTGGGGGCTCTGAATTGTTGCATATTTACAAGGTAAGACCTTGAGACTAACCATTAAGTTGCAGCTGGCAGGTGTTGTTTTGAATATGGCTGGTGGTATCTTTGGGTCCAGTACAGTTCAAAGAATGTTCACGTTCTCAATGCAGGGATGTGCCTGAGACTAGATCCTCAATGGCTGCCTGACTCCATTTTGTATGCCTGAAGTGTGATTACTCCATTATAATTTTAACTTGTCATCAGTATGTATGTATGCATTTATATTTTTTTAGCTTCCTTCCACCTAAGCATTCACCCCACTTTGTTCTTATCTTGCAAATGTTATATTCAAAACATTTTCTGACATTCCCCCCATACTTGTATTACTGATCTTGTTTGTGTGTCCAATGCTTAGTGAGGTAAAACAAACAAAAACGTCAGTTTGGAGCAGAGAAAATTTACTGCAGGGCCAAGCAAGGAGAATGGGTAGTTCATGCTCTAAAAAAACTTCAAATTGCCCAATCATTTTCAGGGAGAATTTTTAATAGGCAAAATTTGGGGTGAGGGCTGCAGGGTGTATGACTTTCTTCTGATTGGTTGGTGGTAATAGGGCCAGTGCTCCAGGAATCTTGTGCTCAGCCTGAAATTACCATTCTCCACATGGGTAGGGGCCTTAGTTCCTGCAGAAGAATTCAAAGATATTGTTATGTATATCCCTTGAGGAGGAACTAGGATCCTGCTTTAATCACTTCACTATCTTTTCTTGATTGCTCCTCCTTTGTTTCTGCATTCCCTTACTTCCCTGATTAGCAACTGTTTGAATCCTCTCTTTGGTATTCAGGAAGGAACAAGAAATGGGGGACCCAGAAAGGATTTGTACCTGGGAGCCCCACAGGGTCTTGCTTGGTTTTACTTGCTCTCCATTCTACTATGCTGTTTGCCAAATAAACACAAGTAACCTAACCAGGAGAGAGGAAAACCAAACTTCACATCTTACAACTGTCAATTTTTTATCCATGTCAGTTCTGACATTTTCCCTATTGCTTACAATAATAAAATAATAATAAAATAATAAATAATAAATAATAATAAATATTACAATAATAAAAAGAATAATAATAAAAAGAAAATAATAAAACAATAATAATTGAATTATTAATAATTCAATAATAATTGAATTACAATAATAAAAAGAAATAATAAATAGAAAAGGAAAATAATAAATTTATTTTTACAATAATTACAATAATAAAAAGAAAAAGGAAAATAGCTTGGGCAACTGATAACATGCTTTTTCCATCACCAATTAGGATTCTGAGACTCTAGATCCTCTGGTAGGAGCAGCTTCACATGTGTTTTCAGAAAATAGAGACAAACCCACACAACTTTCTGCCTGGAGAGAAAATCCTTTCTCCAATGAATACTGATTTAGTCCAAAGGCAAACGTAACTCAAATCCAAAATAGTATAGAATGGAAAGTTCCTTAGAAAAGTATCTAAACATGGTATTAGGGAAAGGGGGAATAGTTACACACAGAAAGCTTATTCTTAAGTGTATTCTAACACCTTCCTAGGAAATAATCACTACTTCTGTGTCAGAGATGAAGAAATAAGAATAATCACCACTAACATAAATGAGATAGGTAGAAATGGAACTGAACCTCATTCATCCTAATTTTGTGTTCAATCCATCTAATCTCCACTGCAAGCTTTTACTATGTCAACAAAGACCACAGTAGGGCCGGAGATCCCTAGCACAGCAGGATCTACAACGTGATGTTTTAAGTAGGGGGTAGGGCTGTTGGCCATTTTGTCTGCCTATAGGCCTAGCCTCAAGGATAGGGGGAGTGAAACAGAAGGGAAGGGGGCAGGGCACAACATTTAAAAGAATGACATAGACCAAGGACACAACATAAACTAATTAGAACAAAATAGGTTCAAGATGGTGGATGAGTCGACTTCCACCAGACCTTAAATCTCATTATACGCTCACTGTAACACATCAGCAAGCTAAATGACACACCCCCAGGTGCCATGACAGTTCCAAGGCTGACCATAAAGATCAAAAAGTGGGTGGTGACCCAATTCCTGGAAATCCCCACCCTTTCCCCAAAATAGCTGGAATACTCCTCCTACTCATTAGCCTATGAAATTACCCACCACTATAAAAACTGACAACCCCATACCCTGGTGCCTTTCTCACCTTCTGAGATGGCCCAAAATCTGTCTGTGGAGTGTGTTTCTCTCTAAATAAATCCACTTCTTACATATCACTTTGTCTCTCACTGAATTTTTTCTGCAATGAGACATCAAGAACCTGAGCTTCATTAATTCCTGAGACCAATTGTGTGATCTGGTCAAAAGACCGGCTGTGTGATCAGTTAAAAGACCGTGGGTTCATGTCCCAGTCTGGGTTACAGGGTTTCAGGAGGACTGAATGTCTTGGAGCTAATTGTTGGCTCCAGGGCACTTGGGAAATAAGAGCCCTTCCACCTCCCCAGCATCATGCGCTACATCTGGAAGCCACTCACCCAGAGGGAAGAGGATACAGAAATAGTCTGGGGGGTCTGTGTGGAATGGTTTTGGATGCTGCAGACCCAGTGTTACTCAAATGTCTTCCAGCTTAGCTCCAGGAAGTTGTGTTCCCTGAGTTCTTCCTTAGGGTTGTTGGGTAAAGGAGGCTGCATGGATCCTAGAAAGCAAGTTGTGATATTGTGATAAATAATAAATACATATTTGGTCTTCATCCCCATTCCTGGCAGAGCTTCTAAAACCCAAGAAATTTCCTAAGTAAAGCTATTAAAGTGTCTTTTGTTATGTTAATGAGGCAATTTCTGGAATGTCCTTAGGTCATCTGAGGGAACAACCATGTGATTAGAGTGTAAGAACTGTTAGGGCACCATTGTCTGAAACCAACTGCCCTGGCCAGGAAGGATAATAGCTGCTTGTGTGAGTTATCTCACAATAGGAGGTCTCAATAAGAAACACAGAAGTGACAAGCTACCACCAGCCAGAAGAAATCGGGAGGGGCCAAAAGTAGGAAAGAGATGCCAGTCCATAATAGGTCCTGCCAACTTCCCAGAAACCCTCGTGGTGGAAACCATCTTGACTGAGAGATGCACACACCACCAGGAAGGGCCTTGAATCAGATGAAATACGGGCACAAGCAACATGATTGGCCAGTGACAACCTGGAAAGCCAACCCCATTATCATGAAACCTGAGACTGCAAGCCATGTGGCAGAGTAGTTCTCCTAGGTTCCCTTACCCAGCTGCTCTCCACCTGGGCACTCCTTCCCAATAAAGTATTTTGCTTTGTCAGCACATGTGTCTCCTTGGACAATTCATTTCCAAGTGTTGGACAAGAGCCCACTCTTGGGTCCTGGTAAGGGTTGCCCTTCCAGTAACAGAGCTTTTAGTCCCAACCCCAACCTTCAGGGAGGAGAGAGGGGCTGGAGATTTAGTTTAATTGCCAATGATCAATGATTTCATCAACAATACTTATGTAATGAAGCCTCCAAAAAGACCCAAAAGGCTGAGTTTCAGAGAGCTTCTGGGTTGGTGAACATATGGAGATTTGGGGAGAGTGGTATGCTTGGAGATGACTTGGAAGCTCCATATCCCTTCCCCATACCTTGCCCTGGCTGTTCCTGAATTATATTCTTTTATAATAAACTAGTAATCTAGTAAGTAAAATGTTTCTGAGTTCTGTGAGCCATTCTAGTGAATTTATGGAGCAAAAGGAGGGGGTCATGGGAAACTCTTATGTATAGCCAGTTGACAGAAGCATATGTAACAACCTGAATTTGTGATTGGCATCTGACCTGGGGGCAGTCTTATAGGACTGAGCCCTTAACCTGAGGGATCTGATGCTATTTCCAGGTAGAGAGTGTCACAACTGAGTTCTATTGTAGGACACCCAGTCAGTTTTGAAGAATTGCTTGGTGTTGTTGGAAAATCCACACACTAGAATTGGAATCAGAATCAGAATTGTACAAGTCAAGAGAATAAGTTGCTGACCTAAAAGTGCTGTAGAAAACTGGGATAATAACACCCCCCCCAAAAAAAAAAAATAATAGTGGCCCAATGGCAGAGTTTAACACAAATGAGAAGAGGATACTTAGTATCTTCTTCCCATCAATTATTATGACTGCAACATGAAAATGTGGACTTGCTAATTCTGCCTGGAAGAGTGCCATCAAAGGATACTTTAAGGAACCAGGTGAATTAGAAGCAACGCCACAACATGAGAGAAAGCAGCCACATATTTGCATGTCTTTTTCTCCTCCTTAATGGGGCTGGCGGTGAACTAGTGCTGCCGGGGTGGGATTTGAAGGGTTAGAACTAGGTTGTGGCCTGCCTGAGGAAGCAAAAGTCAGGAAAGCTTAGAAGGGCAAGTTCAAGCTAGGGTCCCTTCCCTTAGAGTGAGAACCCAGCTCAGTGGAGACAAACACCAGCAAGAAGCTTGAACTTCGAACTTCCAGTAGAGCCAGAGTTCAAAGATGAGGTGAGAGAGCAGGAGCAAGGTAGGACCAAGCAAGGAGAGTGCAGGATAATTGCCAGGAAGTAGCCAAGCTTCCTTTCCAAGCAAACAAGCCACCCAAGGCTCCCAAGCCCAGTGAAGTTTCAAGACTAGCTCAGCCACAGGGTATAGAGCCAACAGATATCCAGGAATCAAAGACAGTTCAAATTAAACATCAAATTCACAAAGCCTGTTAATATGGTATCTGGGGTTTGCTTCAAAATAATAGGAGGGGGATCCATAGTGTATATATTTTTTAAAAAACTGGCCCTTTAACTCCCAACAGTACAGTATAAAAAAAAAATTTTTTTTTTCATTCAGGATAGTTCATTCTGAATAAAGATGACAGTGACCAAAAATTGAATGTGATATTCATGAGAAGTGGCAGCCCATATTGTTTGTGGGAAAGGAAACTTCTCATCCTATAATTCAAAATTTCCTTGCAATTTACATCTAAATAAGAGTGGGGGATCATTCAAGAAAGAGGAATGTATTAGAGGAGCCACCTTTATGTAGAGTTTGAGAGGAAAATCAAATGACATTGTTTGTCTCCTAATATTAAAATTTTTAAGTAAAGGATAATTCTATCCTTAGAGCCTAAGGTCTTACTTTTACAGCTTTTGTTACCACTATTTTATTTAATATTATATAAATGTTTATATGTAGCAGCCCTCTGGAAGAGACAGAGCAGTGTTCCTATGCTTATTGTATTGATGAAGAAACTAAGGCCCCACAGGGTGGAAGAACTTGTCCAAGACCTAACAGCAAGTCTTCTGATTCGAAATTCAGGCCTTTTCACTATGACAGGCTACTCAGCCCCAGTTTATGGGTTTCTTCATATGTCAGCGTGGTTTTACACCCTTGTACATTGCCCTGTCTAGTGTTTCCAGCCTTGACCCAATAAATGATTGAAATATAGTTTTGCAAAATTCTGATATGCCAGAATATCATGCTATTTTTAAAGAACCAAGTATTTCCTAGTATTTTTCTTGATTTGGTACAATTATTTTAGTATTTCAAAAGTCTAAACTCTGAATTATGTACATTGTGAGATATATCCAGAGTTATATATTGCGTTTAAATTTCATATTAAATAGAGGTTACCTGACAAGAAAGCATTCTGATTTGCTGTACGCAGGCCTCTCACTGTTGTGGCCTCTCCCGTTGCGGAGCACAGGCTCCGGATGCGCAGGCTCAGCGCCCATGGCTCACGGGACCAGCTGCTCCACAGCATGTGGGATCTTCCCGGACCAGGGCACGACCCCGTGTCCCCTGCCTCGGCAGGTGGACTCTCAACCACTGTGCCACCAGGGAAGCCCTCACTTCCCTTTTAAAACCTGTTCAGAGTGTCCTTTAGTTGTATTAATTCCAATTTTCTAAATTACTGGTGAGGCAGCACAGTTCTTTCCTTTTAACACAGCTTTTTATTTTCCCCAGAGGCAGATTGGGTCCCATCAATTTCCAGAAGTTCCTGATGGAATTTGAATGGGAGGGAGAGCTGGGATGAAAGTCAGGAAGAGACCCTAAGGAAAATGAGGTAGGATAGCAGGAGAGGGGATGAGATGACCTTTCTAAAAAGAGGACCAAATTCATTTTCTTAGAAACAGACAGTTCTCCCATGGATAATTTATTCTAACATTTTCCCTGGCTTACCCTTTCTAAAGTGATTTAGGCTGTAAGGGCACAAGAACAACAGTTCTTGGCTCAGCTCTCTCTTGCGTTCAATATTTTCTCAGGACAAAGTGCAGAATATGATGGCACCATACAATACTTTTTCATGAAATGCTGTTAGTAATACCACTAATATTAGTGCCAGTATTTCAGGATTATGAAAAATAAATAAGACCAGTATTGCCATTTTCCTCCAATGTTGCAGTTTACTAAACCTGAGTGCTTGAACTTACCAAGCCAACTACTGTGATTCCACTCATGGCTTACTCTTGTGCCCGGCCACTCATCTATGCTGTCAAATCCAAACACTGATTGCTCTAACCTTAGCTCCCAGTTCTTCACAGCTCTCTGCTGATTCCAACTGCCACAGAGCGGACATTTCTAAACTAGAAAATACTCCTACTCTGGGTGAAACTTGGATTCTGGTATTACTATACTCATTCTCAATTCTGGCTACTGTAGATTAAAGGGAGGTAAGAATAATGCAATGAATTGAAGATGGAAGCCTGGGAGGACATGGAGTTCGCATCTCCACACAACTAGGGCACTTACCAGGCACTTACCAGGCACTGGTGGGAGACCACAGACACCCAAGGGGATGGGAGGAACCTCCAGCAACAAGATAGGATGTGGTGGGGAGTGAGGGGGAAGGAGAAGTGGAGGCAGGACAGAAGTGGTACCCCTGAGGGGCAGCTGGAGGAGGGGAAGGGATCCCATACTGGGAGGGGGAAAAGGGGAGACCGTTGGGAGGGCAGAGGATCAGAAGGGAGAATGGCCAGCATTTCCCCTGCCCACTTGGGCCTTGGGGAGCCTGCTGAGATCCCAGGCCTGATCCTCCACTAACTGAGGCCCCCTCCAGCTATGTGGATCCTGAGGCAGTGGGAGGGAGGGAAAGGGGAGGAAAAGTAAAGGCTGGACTGATGGGACTGGCACCCTTGAGGGGCGGCTGGGGGAGGGGAGGAGTTCTTTCACCTGGTGGGGCCCACCACACTTAGCGGTCCAGCAACAATGGGGGAGACCCTTGGGGGAGCAGAGGAACAGAAGCAAGCACGACCAAGACTTTCCCTTCCCCTGCCCTCAGAGGCCCCCTCTGGCAGGCAGTGCAGACCCTAAGCCCCGCCTCTAGAGCCCCACCAAGGGCCCTACCTCTACACACCACACTCCAAGACCCACTTTGAGACCCTCTCTAACTGTGCTAGGCCTAAACCCTGCCCACACACCCTCACCAAGGGCCATACCTCCAAACTCTGGAACACCATGCTCTGAGGCCCCCCTCAGGCCATGCTGCCATTCCCCCACCTGCTGCACAGGTCCTAAGTTTATGCCCCGCCCCCACCCTAAACCATGCCCCCACCCAAGACCCACACCCCACAGCCAAAGACTTTTCTGGCTTTTTACTTTTTTTTTTCCTTCTTTTGGGGAGTGGTTTAGTTTTACCTTGTTGTTGCTGATTCATTATTTTTATTTTTTCTAATAAATCATTTATTTTTCTAATTTTATATTATTCTTTATACCTTGTTATTGCTCTGCCCCTTTTGTCTTTTTTTTTCTTTCTTTTTTCTGTTGTGGTTCTGTTTTACCTTGTTGTAGTTGTTTCAATTTTATTTTCCTTAATATATTTTGTATCTTTCTAATTTTACATTATTTTGCATTCTTTGTTATTGTACTGCTCCTTTTTTTTTCATTTGCCGTGTTGCTTGGCTTGCAGGATCTTGGTTCCCAGGCCAGGGCTCAGGCCTGAGCTCCTGTGGTGGGAGCACAGAGTCCAAACTGCTGGACTAATGGAGAAACTCAGACCCCAGGGAATATTAATCAGAGTAAGGCCTCCTGGAGGTCCTCATCTTGGCACCAAGACCTGGCTCTACCCAACTGCCTTCAAATTCCAGTGCTGGACGCCACAGGCCAAACAACCAGTAGGAAAGGAATACAGCCCGTCCATCAAAAAAAAAAAGTAAGACAACAAAAAAATATGTTACAGGCTAAAGAGCAACGTAAAACCTACAAGACCAAATAAATGAAGAGGAAATAGGCAAGCTACATTCAGAGTAATGATAGTATTCAGAGTAATGATAGTAAAGATGATCCAAAATCTCAGAAACAGAAAGGAGAAAATACAAGAAATGTCTAACAAGTACCTAGAAGAACTAAAGAGTAAACAAACAGAGATGAACAACAAAATAACTGAAATTAAAAATTCTCCAGAAGGAATCAATAGCAGAATAACTGAGGCAAAAGAATGGATAAGTGAGCTGGAAGATAAAATGGTGGAGATAACTGTCATGGAGCAGAATATAGAGAAAAAAGAATGAAAAGAATTGAGGACAGTCTCAGAGACTTCTGGGACAACATTAAACACACTAACATTCGAAGTATAGGGGTCCCAGAAGAAGAAAAAGAGAAAGGGTCTAGAAATATTTGAAGAGATTATAGTCAAAAACTTCCCTAAAATGGGAAAGGAAATAGGCACCCAAGTCCAGGAAGTGCAGAGAGTCCCATACAGGATGAACTCTAGGAGAAACACACCAAGACATATATTAATCAAAAGAACAAATAATAAATTCAAAGAAAAAATATTACAAGCAGCAAGGGAAAAGCAATAAATAACACACCAGGGAATCCCCATAAGGTTACCAGCTGATTTCTCAGCAGAAACTCTGCAAGCCAGAAGGGAGTGGCAGGACATATTTAAAGTGATGAAAGAGAAAAACCTACAGCCAAGATTACTCTACCCAGCAAGGATCTCATTCAGATTTGACCGAGAAATCAAAAGTTTTACAGATAAGCAAAAGCTACAAGAATTTAGCACCACCAAACCAGCTTTACAACAAATGCTAAAGGAACTTCTCTAAGTGGGAAACATAAAAGAAGAAAAAGACCCACAAAAACAAACCCAAATCAATTATGAAAATGGTAATGGGAACATACATATTGATAAATGGATTGTAAATGGACTGAATGCTCCAACCAAAAGACACAGACTGGCTGAATGGATACAAAAACAAGACCCGTATATACGCTATGTATGAGAAATGCACTTCAGACCTAGGGACACATACAGACTGAAAGTGAGGGGATGGAAAAAGATATACCATGCACATGGAAATCACAAGAAAGCTGGAGTAGCAATACTGATATCACATAAAAAAGACTTTAAAATAAAGACTGTTTCAAGAGATAAGGAAGGACACTACATAATGATTAAGGGGTCAATCCAAGAAGAAAACATAAAAATTATAAATAGTTATGCATCCAACATAGGAGCACCTCAACACATAAGGCAAATGCTAATAGCCATAAAAGAGGAAACGGACAGCAACACAATAATAGTAGGGAACTCTTAACACCCTATTTATACCAATAGATCATCCAGACAGAAAATAAACAAGGAAACACAAGCTTTAAATGACACAATAGACCAGATAGTCTTAATTGATATTTATAGGACATTCCACCCCAAAGCAGAATATACTTTCTTCTGAAGGGCACACAGAACATTCTCCAGAATGGATCACATCTTGGGTCACAAATCATGGAAAATTTAACAAAACTGAAATCATATAAACCATCTTTTCTGACCACAATGCTATGAGATTAGAAATCAATTACAGGAAAAACACTGTAAAAAACACAAACACATGGAGGCTAAACAGTGTGCTGCTAAATAACCAAGAAATCACTGAAGAAATCAAAGACAAAATAAAAAAATACCTAGAAACAAATGACAACGAAAAAACAATGATCCAAAACCTATGGGACAGAGCAAAAGCAGTTCTAAGAGGGAAGTTTATACCAATTCAAGCTCACCTCAAGAAATAAGAAAAATCTCAAATAAACAGTCTAACCTTACACCTAAAGCAACTAGAAAAAGAAGAACAAAGAAAACCCAAAGTTAGTAGAAGGAAAGTAATCATAAGGAACAGTGCAGAAATAAATGAAATGTAAATGAAGAAAACCATAGCAAAGATCAATAAAACTAAAAGTTGGTTCTTTGAGAAGATAAACAAAATTGATAAACCTTTAGCCAGACTCATCAAGAAAAAAAGGGAGAGGATGCCAATCAATAAAAGTAGAAATGAAAAATGAGAGATTACAATGAACACCACAGAAATACAAAGGATCATAAGAGACTACTACAAGCAAATATACACCAATAAAATGGACAACCTCGAAGAATTGGACAAATTCTTGGAAAGGTACAAGTTTCCAAGACTGAACCAGGAAGAATTAGAAAATATAAGCAGACCAATCACAGGTAATGAAATTGAAACTGTAATGAAAAATCTTCCAACAAACAAAACTCCAGGACCAGATGGCTTCACAGGCGAATTCTATAAAACATTTAGAGAAGAGTTAATACCTATCCTTCTCAAACAGTTCCAAAAAATTGCAGAGGGAGGAACACTCCCAAACTCATTCTACAAGGCCACCATCACCCTGATGCCAAAACCAGACAAAGATATTACAAAAAAAGAAAATCACAGACCAATATCATTGACGAACATAGACACAAAAATTCTCAACAAAATACTAGCAAACTGAATCCAACAACACATTAAAAAGATCATACACCATAATCAAGTGGGATTTACCACAGGAATGCAAGGATTCTTCAATATATGCAAATCAATCAATGCGATATACCAGAATAACAAATTAAAGAATAAAAACCATATGATCATCTCAATAGATACAGAAGAAGCTTTTGATAAAATTCAACACCTATTTATGATAAATACTCTCCAGAAAGTGGGCATAGAGGGACTCTATCGCAACATAATAAAGGCCATATATGACAAACCCACAGTAAACCTAATTCCCAATGGTGAAAAACTGAAGGTATTTCCTCTAAGATCAGGAAAAAGACAAGGATGTCCACTCTCGCCACTAGTATTCAACATAGTATTGGAAGTCCTAGCCACAGCAATCAGAGAAGAAAAAGAAATAAAAGGAATACAAATTGGAAAAGAAGTAAAACTGTCACTGTTGCAGATGACATGATACTATACATAGAAAATCCTGAAGATGCCACCAGAAAACTACTAGAACTAATCAATGAATTTGGTAAGGTCACAGGATATAAAATTAATATACAGAAATCTCTTGCATTCCTATACACTAACAACAAAATATCAGAAAGAGAAATTAAGGAAGCAATGCCATTTACCATCACTATTAAAAGAATAAAATACCTAGGAATAAACCTACCTAAGGAAGCAAAAGACCTATACTCAGAAAACTATAAAACACTGATGAAAGAAATCAAAGATGACACAAACAGATGGAGAGATATACCATGTTCCTGGATTGGAAGAATAAATATTATGAAAATGACTATACTACCCAAAGGTATCTACAGATTCCATGCAATAACTATCAAATCACCAATGACATTTTTCACAGAATTAGCACAAAAAATTACACAATTTGTATGGAAACACAGAAGACCCTGAATAGCCAAATCTTAAGAAAGAAAAATGGAGGTGAAAGAATCAGGCTCCCTGACTTCAGACTATTCTACAAAGCCACAGTAATCAAAGCAGTATGGTACTGGCACAAAAACAAAAATACAGATCAACGGTACAGGATAGAAAGCCCAGAGATAAACCCACACACCTATGGTCACCTAATCTATGACAAAGGAGGCAAGAATATACAATGGAGATGAGACAGCCTCTTAAATAAATGGTGCTGGGAAAACTGGACAACTACACGTAAAAGAATAAAATTAGAACACTACCTAACACCATATACAAAAATAAACTCAAAATGGATTAAAGGCCTAAATGTAAGAGTGGACACTATAAAATTCTTAGAGGGAAGCATAGGGAAAACACTCTTTGACATAAATCACAGCAAGATCTTTTATGATGCACCTCTTAGAGTAAAAAATCTAAAATCTGACAAAGGATTAATCTCCAAAATACACAAACAGCTCATGGAGCTCAATATCAAAAAAACAAACAACCCAATCAAAAAACGGGCAGAAGACCTAAACAGACATTTTAGCAAAGACGTACAGATGGCCAAATGGCACATGAAAAGATGCTCAACATCGCTAATTACTAGAGAAATGCAAACCAAAACTACAATGATGTATCACCTCACATTGGTCAGAATGGCCATCATCAGAAAATCTACAAACAATAAATGCTGGAGAGGGTGCGGAGAAAAGGGAATCCTCTTGCCCTGTTGGTGGGAATGTAAATTGATACAGCCACTGTGGAGAATAGTATGGAGGTTCCTTAAAAAACTAACAATAGAACTACAGTATGACCCACTACTAGACATATACCCTGAAAAAATCATAATTCAAAAAGTCACATGTACCCCCATGTTTAGTGCAGCACTATTTACGATAGCCAGGACATGGAAACAACCTAAATGTCCATCAACAGAAGAATGGATAAAGAAGATGTGGTATATATATATATATAATGGAAGATTATTCAGCCATAATAAGAAATGAAATTGGGTCATTTGTAGAGATGTGGATGGACCAAGAATCTGTCATACAGACTGGAGTAAGTCAGAAAGAGAAAAACAAATATAGTATATTAACACATATATGTGGAATCTAGAAAAATGGTACAGATGAACTTTTTTGCAGGGCAGGAACAGAAAGGCAGACGTAGAGAATTGACATGTCGACACGGCGGGGGAAGGGGAATGTGGGATGAATTGGGAGATTAGGTTTGACATAAATACACTACCATATGTAAAATAGATAGCTAGTGGGAACCTGCTGTATAGCAAAGGGAGCTCAGCCCGGTGCTCTGCGATGTCTAGTTGGGTGGGATGGGAGGGAAAAGTCCAAGAGGGAGGGGATGTGTGTATGCATATGGCTGATTCACTTCGTTGTGTGGCAGAGTCTAACACAACATTGTAAAGCAATTATACTCCTATATATATATATATATATAATGCAATGAATTTCTGCCAGAACCACCCAAATCTCCATCAATAAGGAATTGGTTAATTTAATTATAGTACATCCATACACTGTAATTTTAAGTCATTGAATGCGTGAGTTACATTTACATGCACCAACATCAAAGGTCAAGATGGATTGTTAAAATGAAAGGGGCAAGTCTGAACATAAAAGCTGTTCACATAACTAAATATATAAGCCCGTTTATGTAACTAAAACTCCATAAGCAGTATCTGCCTGCATTTCTTCTCTCTATCTAGTTGGTGATCTCTGTCTATATAAAAAGAGATCATCTGGAGAATTTATTGGACTGCCTAGAAGAAATGCTTAAATGCACATAAAATTTACTTAGCACACAAACAGATTTAGTATCCAATTTTTAAAAGTGTAAAAATAAATTTGGAAGCAAAATATGAATTGAATCCAAAATAATTTTTTGGTAGGGAAGAAGTGGGCCATCTGCCAATGCAGCAATGCCAACCTAAAGTAAGCCAGCTATGCTAGGAAGTGCCTCTACCGAGCAAAGCAAATCAGTCCATAAGAAGGTGACTCATCTCTCGAGTGATGATATGATTAATGATTCCCATCCTGATAATAGCAGAAGGGGTGTCATCTTTTGCTAACAGTCAGTCCCTTACTGTGTCATGTTCAGTTGAATCCAGTGGTACTCTCATACCCTTTTCCTCCCGCTTCTCTTATTGACTCAGTGAGAATTCTTTCATCTCTGGCTTAGGAAAAATAAGAAGCAGGTCAGTTGGTGGATCACTATCCACCAGTTGCAAGTTTTGCTGGCAGAAAAGGGACAGAGGTCCTCTCTTTTCATTAGCTGCTGCTGCAGCAGACTCAAAGAACTTGCCACATAATTTGACCATGTCAGTTGCAATTTTAAGAAGAATTTACCTTAAAGTTCAATGTAGGTGGCCTAATATAAAAGACCGAACAAATGTTATGTTCATCATGTTCCTATTCATTATATATATTTAGCTATTAACTAGATTTTCTAATTTTCATAATGACTGCCAAGAGGCTCATTTTTATTTTTTCTGGTAAAATCTTTATCTCTCTCACTTTTTCTGTCATCTTCCCTCATTATTTTAAAATATGCCTAAACTTTATTCTGTATCCCAGATGTTTATTATAAGTTATGCAACTTTACTTTTTTAGTATATTCTTATTTTGCTTCTTAAAAATGAAGACAAAAAGTTTTGAATGGTGTTACTCTCACATAATATGTCTGTATACTTGAAACACCCTAAGAGAATTGACTCAAAAGCCATTATAAACAAGAAGAAAATTCAGTAAGTTGTCTAGGTACAAAATAAATGCAAAAAATCTATAGCTTTCCAATATACAAACTACAATTAAGTAACAGATACAATGGAAGAAAAAATATATACAATAGCAATTACAATATTAATTGCTTAGGAATACATGTAACAACAAACATTCAAGATGTGTATTAAACAATTTAAGCCCTCTATTAAAATTTTTAATTAAAAAAATTAAATCAAGGGATAAAAATAAAACACTTAAATAGAATAGTATTTATTTTTGGCTGAGAAGCCAAAGTATTATAATGGTGAAAATCCCCCCTAAGCTAATATATAAACTTTGATGAATAAAAATAACAAATGTTTTAAAGCAAACTTCTAATGTTAACAGGGAGAAAATAAAGATCTTTATATGTTTCAGCGACTTCCAGATATATTTCTTAGCTTTACAGTGGTATAACTATTAAAAATTCCACACATTTAATGTATATATCTTGATGTATACAACTGTGATACCAACACCACAACCAACGTACTAAACATATACGTCACCTTCAAAATTTTCTTTTTGTTCTTTTGTAGGATGTTGGCTTGTTGAGTTCTTTTTTGGGGGTAAGAACACTTAACATGAGATCTTTCTCAACATATTTTAAAGAGCACAATACCATATTGTTTTTTCAGATATAAGGCTATTACACACTTAATAGACTACAGTATTGTGTAAACATAACTTTTGAACGCACTGGGAAACCAAAAAATTCATGTGACTTGCTTTATTGTGATATCAATTTTACTGAGGTCATCTGAAACAAACCTGCATTATCTCTGAGGTACACTGGTATTTGTGTCTTCTTTAATTTTTTATCAGTGTTTTATAGTTTTCAGTATACAAATCTTTCACCTCCTTTGTTTAAGTTTATTCCTAAGTATTTTGTTATTTTTGATGCTACTTTAAATGAAATTGTCCTCAATTTCCTTTCAGACAGTTTGTTCTTAGTGTATTAAATGCAACTGATTTTTTAAAATTAATTAATTAAATAATTTTTGGCTGCATTAGGTCTTCATTGCTGCCCGTGGGCTTTTCTCTACTTGCGGTGGGCGGGGCCTACTCTTTGTTGTGGTGCATGGTATTCTCATTGTGGTGGCTTCTCTTGCTGTGGAGCATAGGCTCTAGGTATGCAGGCTTCAACAGTTGTGGTGCATGGGCTCAGTGGTTGTGGCTCGTGGGATCAGTAGTGGTGGTTCACGGGCTCTAGAGTGCAGGCTCAGTAGTTGTGGCATACGGGCTTATTTGCTCAGTGGCATGTGGGATCTTCTTGGGCCAGGCCTTGAACCTGTGTCTCCTACACTGGCAGGCAAATTCTTAACCACTGCGACACTAGGGAAGCCCCAATGCAACTGATTTTTGTATGTTGATTTTGTATTCTGTAACCTTGTTGAATTTATTTTATTAGTTCTAAAACGTTTTTTCTTGTGTATGGAGTCTTTGGGTTATCTATGTATAAGATGATGTCATCTGCAAATAGAGACAATTTTACTTCTTTCATTCAGATTTGGGATGTCTTTTCTTTTTCTTGACTAATTGCTTTGACTAGGACTTCCAGTATTATGTTGAATAGAAGTGGTGACTGTGGGCATCCTTAATTTTAAAACATGTTATAAGGCAACAGTAATCAAAATAGACTGCTACATGCACATAAAGAGATATAAATATCAAACAGTAGAAGAGTCTAGAAACAGGTATATAATATATCTGGGGAATAGTTTTAAGAAACAGACTCTTCAAATCAATGGGGAAAGATGAATTGTCAATAAATAGGTCAGAAACTATTGGGGAGCCATCTGGGAGAAAATATTCTAGGTATCAACCTCATTTCCTACATCAAAATGAATTTTAACTGCGTTGAAGATTTAAGAGTTAAGAAGTATAATAAAAGTACCGGAAAAAAAATACAGAAGAATTTAAAAATAGTCTGACTGGAGAAGACATTTTAAAGCCCAAAAGCCATATGGAGAAGATTGATAGTTTTGCTACTTAAAAATTTTAAATTTCTGCTAATAAATTCAGGATAATAATTATCAACACATAAAACAAGGGGCTAATTTCCATATTACATAAAGATCTACAAATCATTTTAAAAAGGTCTTACAACCAACATAGGAAAATGGGAAAATGGGCAAGAAAACCCATTATCAGGTCACTGAAAATATTACAAATGGTTTTAAAATAGAAAGATTTTGAAATTTTTACCCATAATAGGAGAAATGCAATAAGATTTCTTTTTTCACCCAACAGATCGGAAAAGAATAAAAATTTTGATAAAAAGCAGTCTTAGAGACAGTAAGGTGGGCGAGGCAATCCTGTAGTGGGAATATAAATTGATACTCTCCATCTAAAGCACAATTTTGGCAGTATATGTAGACATTAAGATATTCATATCTTTTATCAATTCCTCTTCTAGATTTCTATTTCTAATTATATTCCTACAGAAAAAAAGACTATATGTATTCAGAAAATCACTGAATTATCATTTTTGATAGCCAATGACTGAAAACAACCTAAATATCTTTCAATAGAAGACAGAAGACTTAGACAAATCAACTCTGGTACATTCATCCAGTGGAATACTTTCTAATGTTAAAAAGAATAAGGCATATTCCATTCTGTTCTAAATGACCTGAAATGAAGTCCAAATAATGTTATCTTAAGTAGTTATTGTTATTGTTGGTAGTAGTGGTGGTGGTGATGTTTTAAAGCAAGGTGTGGAACAATTCACATGGCATAATACCATTTCTGCAAAAAAAAAAAAAAATCCATACATACTGATGACAAGAAACTGGCAATAACAGTTACCTCTGGATGGTGAAACTGGGAGACATGGGGATGGGGACAGGAGAATAGTATGCTTTTAAAAGAAAATCCTTTTGTAGTATTTGTATTTTCTGCCTTGTACATATTACTTTAGAAAGTAATTACATAAAATAAACTTTAGAAAGTAATTTGTTTACTTGTAAATATGTTCTTATTGTTATATATACTTAGTTTTTATTGGTACTAAATCAAAAGCAAGCAGAACCATATTAACAGAAAAGTTCTGTATAATGTAAATTATTTTTAAAGATTCTTAGTCAATTAAAAAATGTTTATTCTGTCTTACATTCAGATATAAATCCTTTATGCATTTATTTTAATTGATATAAAAATAACTTCTTTTTGTAGCATGAGCTCTCGTATTTGATATGTTCCAGCCATCTCATTCATGAAGGGCACCTAGAAGCCAAGTCCCTAACTGCCATATCCATCCTTGTAATAATAGTACCTTATGTTTTATAGTGTTTTGTACATGGGTTATTGTTACTGAACCAAAACTTGGGTCAGCTCGCCCATGCACAGTAAAGCCAATCTAGTGACATTGGGTTGTGGTGAAGGAAAGTGCCGCATTTATTATAAGGTGCCATACAAGGAGTCCAGGAGAGCTGGTGCTCAAAAAGTCCAAACTCCATGATGGGTTTCAGCAAAGCATTTTTAAAGGCAAGGTGAGGGACGGGAGTCCCAGGGTATGGGATCAGCTCTTGCACATTCTCTGATTGGTTGATGGTGAGGTAACAGGGGTTAACATTATCAAGTCTTAGGCTCTAGTAGGCCTGGGGTCTATGTGCTCATGGTGATCAAGTAGCTAAACTCTTCCATTTGGTGGAGGTTTCAGCGTCCATAAAACAAGTCAGGAAATGTGTATCAGATACTGTTATCTAGGTACTTCAGAGAGGAGCTAAAGCAGAGGATATGGGAGAGGAGTCTGTCCCAGGAAGGCCCCATAGGGTCCTGCTCAGTTAAATTATCATTTGATCTTGATTGTTGGTTCCAGGTCCAAACGCAAGCAGTTATCTATATGTAAAGAACAGTTTTTAGCTGTCCTTTTGTGTTTTCATAGGTTAGAACTGCAGTCTTGCTAGTTGACCCTCCCTCACGTTTTCCTTCCTTCCTTCCCTTCCTTCCTTCCTTAGCTTTCTCTTCTTCCTTCATGCCCTTTGTGGATTTGTCTGCTTTTGTGTGATAAACATAATTTTAAGAATGCTAATGGGACTCAGAGAGGAGGTACATTTCAATGACTGCTTCAGGGCCAGCATGGTCCTTCAGCATGGTCCTTTCTTACAGATCATCTCATTTTAATTAAAACTGGTGTGTGTGTATGTGTGTGTGTGTGTGTGTGTGAACTGTTTTCTACTCAGTCATCTGTGTAGGAGCCCTACACAATATGGGAGGCAGGTTAGCCCCATCTCCTGGCCTTTCAGAGAAAAGGGAGAAAAAGTCATTGAAGTTGCTTTTACCCCACCTCTTATTTACTAATGCTTAATGTAGATTTTGAGTAGAAGCTAGACCATTTTTATTTTTATTTTAAAACCAAAACTTTCATCTGTCAATTAAAAAAATTAAACTACTTTATTTGTATTTTTTGCTTTCATTTTTTCAGTAAAAAACAACTTTGAATCCTTTTTTTTTAAATTTATTTATTTTTAAATTTATTTATTTTATTTTTGGCTGTGTTGGGTCTTCGTTGTTGTGCGCCGGCTTTCTCTAGTTGCGGCAAGTAGGGGCTACTCTTCTTTGTGGTGCACGGACCTTTCATTGCGGTGGCTTCTCTCATTGCAGAGCATGGGATTTAGGCATGTGGGCTTCAGTAGTTGTGGCTCATGTGCTCTAGAGTGCAGGCTCAGTCGTTGTGGTACACGGGCTTAGTTGCTCTGCAGCACGTGGGATCTTCCTGGACCAGGGCTCAAACCCATGTCACTTGCATTGGCAGGAGGATTCTTAACCACTGCTCCACCAGGGAAGCCCCGAATCCTTTTATTATAATTTGTTGTCTTTAAAAATCGTCCTTTCATTTTGTCCAGACTCTTCTATATAATTTCCAGTCATTTAATTTAAATGAAATTACCTATTTTCTGCCAGTTTGCTTCCTTTCAGAGAGGAAAGAATATGAATTTTAGGAAGGGACATCAATTTCTTTCAGGTAAGTGTTGGCCTCTAGTGGATCAAAAGTGACAATACACTTTTAGAATAATTGTCTGACATTCTACAGAGAACGATTTTAGGAAAGCAACAAAGTAGATAGATTCAAAGTACAGAAGAAAACAAAGAAAAAAAACTACTTTGCCAAATATCATAAATAAATGCACTGATGAAATCATATAAAAATATTAGCATTAACTACCTAATAAATTTAAAACTTAGAAATGTATAAAATATCATAAACAAAAGTAAAATAAACTGGAGAAAACTTCAAACATGGCCTACAAATAGAGCAAAATGTACAAGAGATTTGGAAATGTATCAGAAAAAAACAGGAAACACATAGAAAAATGGGTGAAGGCTATCAATATACACAAGAGAAAACCTAAAAAGCAATGTTCAAATTCATTAGCAGTCAGAGAAATGCAAATTAAAACAATAATTTATCACTCTTACTTGTTAGAGTGGACCGTAAGTGTAGAAAGAATGTAGGGAATTCAGAACTCTCATGCACTGCTGGTGGGAATTCAGACTGGAAATACCATCTGAAAAGCAATTGGCAGATTAGTCAAATTTGCTATGACCTAGCAATTCTACTCCTGTGTGTGTGTGTTGTGTATGTTTGTGTATGTGTGTGTGTGTCTATATCTCTCTATATATTCCCCCCAAATTCTCACAAGCTTGAAAGCAGTATAGTATGCAGAGGTATGTTTATTGTGGCATTGTTTACAGTGGCACAGTGGAGATGAAATCTGGGAGACATCAGAGTGACCCTCATTGGAGAAGTACCTAGGGAAAATATGGTGAAGGCACCCACCATGGAATAGTTTTCAGCAATGAGAAATAAAGTACAAGATATACACAGAGCAATACAGATGGATTTTTAAAATTGTACTAAGTAAAACTAAGCAACAGAATTAAATGTAATATGTAATACCATTTGATTTATGAAAATACATGCTTACAATAGTACACATTTTATAATAATTTACATAAATGAAAGGATATTCATTGAATATACTAGGAAACTTGCCTATGTGTTTCCTAGTAGGAGGGAGGGGGAGTAAAATGGGAATCAGTCAGTCAAGATAAAAGGGAGTAAGCCTGGTAATGTACATGAAAAGAGAAGTATCATTAGCTCAACTCTTTTCAGCTGAGGTCCAATATCAAAAAAGAAAACTTTAACAACCTTATAGAAAAAATAGGCAAAGGACATAAAGAGTGAACATACAAAATAAACGCAAATAAGGAAAAACATATGAGAAACAATGTTCAACTTCTTAGTACCCAAAGAAATAAAATGTAAAAGAAAAGTGTGATAACATCTTTCATCTGTCATATACTCAAAAAAATTTAATGAAAATATTCTACGTTATTGGGGGAATATTGAAAGAGGTATTCATAAAGAGCTGGTAGTTTAAATTGCTAATGCTTTCCTGAAGGGCAACCTAGCAGGATATATGAAGAACATTAAAGATAATCAAACCCTTTAATTCTGCAATTCCTCTTCAAGGAATTTATCTTAAGTAGATCACTGGATAAGAGAATAAAGTTATAAATATATCCACTATTTACAATAAAAGATAATATCTAAGCATCCAGCAATAGGTAAAGAGGTAAATCATTGATACATTCATAATGAAGGAATATATAATATGATGTGCTCAAAGAATTTTTACTGTACAGGAACATGTTCATGAAATAATGATATCTGAGAAACATATAAAATTATAGAATACACTTATATACAGTGCCAGAAAATACATCAAATGGTAACAGCAGTTATCTCTAAATAGTAGTAATACAGTATTACTGAGGATTTTTCTTTGCTACACATTTCTGTATTTTCCTAAGGTTACTACAAAAATATATATTTCCAATATAGTTAGAAAATATGCATTGATTTAGGAGGCATGAGGGCATTTTGACTTGTGATGAACAGGTAATCTGAGGAAGGACATGCCATCTGGTCTAAGAAATGCCACCTAAGGATGACAGAGAAATTGCCAGGAGCAAGCTTATGCTTGCTGATCTTAAGGATTCAGACCTTTACAAAGAAGCAGTGAAAGAAAAGGTGAGCTTGTGGTCCACCAGGATTCTGACTGCTACATTCAGATCCTTAGAGGAGCTCTGATGTGCAGAGTAAGACAGAAGCAATAGATGATCTGTGTTCCATGCACGTTCAACATCAAAATGTCACTCAATCTGAGAATTTTTGATGAATAGAGTGAGTGCCCTTTTCAAACATAAGGTGATTTATAGCACTAGTTTCCACCCAAAAGGGATCTCTAGGTGATTCTGATAATTTCTAGGAAGTTAGGAAGCTATATAGCAGCATTGCACTAGTATCAGTTACAGATAAACCTGTAAATCCAAAATGTCAGAAAAGTATTTATATCATTTGAAGAGCTACTGAAGATAGGTTTATAAAGATAAAATGGCTTGAGATTAGGGTAATTATATCTGGCTTATACAAACCCAGGTATGCTTTTGCCAAAAATATTTACAAATTTTACACTGCCTTCCAGGAATTTTGATGCAGAAAACCTAAGTCCATGCCTAATGGAGACAGACTCACAATGGAATATGGTAGGTTCACCATGACTGAGACACTTCTTGAGACGAGCCTCAGTAGCTGATGATCTTGTCTCCAGTGAGCAGAAATAGGTCAGCCTAGAGACCAGCTGGAGGTGGTTTGTATAGAAAAGGAATCCAACTCCTAAATAACTCTGAGAGTCAATGAACTCAAATTTTAATTTTGGAAAGGTAATTGAGACTATCAGCCATGGTAATGGGCAAAGGTCCTATCAATGACACTGAATATCAAGAAAGTACAACTGGGTAGTGAGCACCTCAGAGATGGAAAAGAGTGATTCCAGAAAGTAGGGGAGGGAAGAGCAAGGATGCTCGGAGGGCAGTGATGTGGAAACAAGCTAGCTACTTTGCCATTGTAAAATGTGATCATCACAAATCAGGAGACTAGAAATGAAAATAGATATCATCTTATTACAAACTGAGACCCAAACTTTTACAAAAGTCTATAGTTTTCTAAAGTCATTACATATCCTATTTCTGAAAACTAACCAAGCAGAGCAGTAGTGAACTATAATTATGACCTGGTAAAACTTTTTTGAAAACTAAATGCAACAGATCTTGGAAAACAAGTTTCTATTAATATGAGGAGATGATTCATAATGAAATAGCTAAAAAGAACAGAAGGAAGTTATTCAAAATTCAGCGGAAAAGACAGTGCAAACTTCAGAGCTATAAGGCCCCTTGAAATCAGGTGGAAATGAGCAAGATGGAACTCCTGGATACAATGACTGACTCTGAAAATGCACATGGAGCTAAAGACTCAGAGCCTGTGAAACAACACCACGTCCTAATGACATTTAGCTTTTTCAAGTGATACCCACATCACTCTTTCAATCACTCATTCCATAAATATTTCATACTTTCCGTGCACCAGCTTCTTTGCAATATTTAATATCTTTGCTTCCTGGTGCTCTGATGTAATTTGTCACAAGTGCAAGAAAGGTTTTTTAAAAGAGTGTGAAAAGAAACTTTCTCAGCTTCTATCCCATATTGGATCCCTCCTTTCTGCCAAGGCAGATTTAATTATTTCATAGTACAATGTTTCTATTTCTGTTGTGGTTCACTTTTATTTCAGGGCAAGCTGGTCTCTTAAGTATCTTAGGTTCAAGGACAGTATTCATCCCTGTATTTGTAGCCCTTAGGAGAATGTCCTATACACTGTAAGCACTTTATAACTATTTGGCAACATTCAGCACTGCCAGTAGGTCTATCATTCTCTGGGCCTCAGTTTCCTGATTAGTGAAATGGGTAGAGTGATTAAGGACATGTAATGTGACAGTGCTTGGCACAGGCAGGTACTCTGTGGTAACGCAGGCCTTCTAGAGCATTCAGCCCCCCTCTTGGTAACAACACTTATTTTTTATTGGTTGGAGGTCATCAAGAGAATGTGACTGCTGGTTGACCTGAGAGCTGGACCCTGGCAATCTAAGTCTCCTTACCCCCACCCGTCCCTGGAATCTATGTTCAGCCTACTACTGTCATACTAACTGCTGTTTCAAGGACACAGCCTGGAGACAGTCATGTGCTGCTGAGACCATCTGTACTGCATACGTTACTGAACCCTGTTAAGGCCTCTCAGTAGACTAATATTCTGGCAGGCAGAAGTGGAGGCCACCCAAGACAAACCTGCTATGTAAATCCTCTTGTTTATTAAACCTGCCTCCTACCAATCTGGAGTGGTCTGCCTCTTTGGTGTTTTCTTGCCCTCCATGTACAGGGGTCAGTTTTGAATTTCACCTGGGGAACTCCCGAGGTTGTGAACAAACATCTTTGGGAAGTCACAACTTTACTACTCTTGGGTCATGAGATTTCAATGGTGCTGAGTCTACCTGCCCCTTCCTCCCCAACTCTGATTTTTAAGCTTGAGTTTAACCAAAGCCAGAACAATTAGAGCCAATGAACATTTGTTCTGGGTCATTTGCTGAGACAATTGGGAAAAGGCTCCCTTGTTCCATGGGGGTTGCTAAGTGACTTAGATATCAAACTCTGAGCTGCCGAGACTGCCCACATGCAGAGCCTGCCCATAAACACTCTTAAGATTTCCTAAAATGCTATTAATTATAACAGACCATTTTTTTATGTTCCACTAAGAATGAAGAAATGTAAAAAGAAAATGTAAGTTGCATGCTGACTTCAGAGCTGTGAAAATGAGAGGGCAAATGTGCACTTTAGAATTGATGAAATATAGTAAAAGCAGCACAGAGGAAAAAGAGATGAAGAATTATATAAAATCTTAATGATATCATTATATTCCTTAGATCCCCCCATATCTAAATCCTTAAGCTACTCCTGAATTACTGAGGTACAAGAAGGTGCTTATTTTGGTAAGGCTGCTGTAACAAAGTACCATAAATCAAGTGGCTTAAACAATAAAGAATTATTGTTTCACAGTTCTGGAGGATAGAAATCCAAAATCAAGGTGTCAGCACATTGGTTCCTTCTGAGGACTAGGAGAGAAGAACCTGTTCCAGATCTCTCTGCTTGCCTTGTAGTTGGCCATTTCCTCCCTGTGTCTCTTCACATTGTTTTCCCTCTGTTCATGTGTCCAAATTCCCCTTTTCATAAGGACAACAGTCACATTAGATTAGGGCATACCCTAATGATCTCATTTTAAAGTAATTACGTCTATAATCATCTTATCTCCAAATAAGGTCACATTCTGAAGTACGGGGAGTTAGAGCTTCAACATATCATTTTTGGGGGGGTTGGGGGGAGACCAAATTCAACCCATAACTGAGGGGATAACTTCATTATGAGAGCTAATGTGAGTTGAGTTTCTGTCATTTACAACCAAAAGACTTCTGCTCAGTAAATTTCAATTTCCTTCCCTTAGGTAACCAAATATTCTAAGTCCCAGTAAGTTTCCAGAAATGGGTAATAATATGCATAGGCACAATTTTTATTTAACCAATTCAGTTATTTCTGAATAATTATTTATTCACTTATTTTTATTTTTTTTGGCTGTGCCACATGGCACGTGGGATCTTAGTTCCCTGACCAGGGATTGAACCTGTGCCCCCTGCAGTGGAAGGGCAGAGTCTTAACTGCTGGACCACCAGGGAAGTCCCACACCAGGTAACTGAAGACCTAATGAGGGAAACTCCCTGGCTGTCCAGTGGTTAGGACTCCATGCTTCCACTGCGAAACCTCTTGGCAAACTATAGATCACTCTATACAATTAAGTATTGTGGACTTTTTTTCACTTAACCAATATTAAGACACTGTATTTGCTTTACATGACATTAATTTAATCTTCACAATTCTATGAAGCAGTTTGGTTAGATGTATAATTTGTCCCAGTTTTCAGTGTTGAAAACTGAAAAATAAAGAAACTAAGAAATTTTTCCAAAGTCAGCTAACAAACAGCTAATACTGTGTAGTCTAGATTTTAATCCAAGTAATATATGTCCGGAGTTTAAACTCTTTACCGAGTAAGGTAGTATATAAGGAATAACAGAAGACATCTACACACATATAGATACATATATATATACACACACACACACACACACACACACACACATGAAAGGACAATGGAAAAATTGGCCACAGATGTCTGGTAAAAATGTTTTTTAGATTTTAAATGCTGAAATTAAAGCACTTATTTCTCTTTTGGTTCTGAAAATAGAACAGCTGGCTAAGTGCTCAATAAGTAGACAAAAATTCATTACTGTTTCATTCTGAGAGCAGCTGCTTCATGTAAAATTTGACTCTCACCACACAAGGACCACTCTTTTGCCTTATAATCAGTGTGACTCCTTTGTTCAAGCTGAGCCTTTCCGTCTTGAATGTCACCTCATTAAGCAATATGTTACTGTTTTTCTCATTTCATTGATGTATTGATGTCTGTTTCACTGCTCCAGGTTACATTTTACTGAACTTTTCAATAGAAGGATCCTTTCTAGCTATCTGGTGAATAAATATCCTCCATCAGCTTACCTTGGAACTATAATTTTGATATCCTGTTACAAGTCACACCTTCCCACTAAAGTCAAAAAAGCAATAACCATTTCATGCCTATGGTATGACTGATCCCAAGCTCACCAGGAAAGTGGACGGCTTTCTCTTGACCTTTTTGCTTTTTGTATTTTTTTTCCCCAAACCAAAAAGTTGAAGTGTTGAGACAAGTGAATAATCCTGGGCCATGAAAAAGTTATGGTAACACTGAGAATCATTAAGAGATTTGATTGCTGCTCCCATACCAGGAAGAGGAGCTTCCTCAATCTGAGCCACTGGGTCCCAAGATGTATGACTTATTAAAGATCTCATATAAGAAGGAAGAGTTAGCCTGGCTGGGTCCCACACATTTACTTAGTACTCACCTGGGAATGTATAATAGCTCTGAGGGCCAAGGTCAGAAAAAAAGATCTGTGGATCCAGAAATTTCCAGTTGAAATTGTGTCTACAGTCTTCCTGATTCCACAGCCCCATTATAGCGTGCTCCTAGCTGAAACTGTATACTGCACCTCCTCTCCTTCATTTCCACTGTTCATGGGTAATGCCAGTTCATGTAGCTATGTGTCATTGTGAAGAATATACACTTTTGGAGTAAGGCAGACCTAGATTTGAATTGCATTTGATTTACATCATATAGTATTTATGATAAGCTTATTTACTTCTCTGTGCTTCAGTTTTCTCTTTTGTAAATGGGACAATAATAGTTACCTTTCAGAGCTATTCTGAGGATTAAATAGGTACAACATGCAAAACACAGAACTTTTTAAAAAAATATTTTAATTATTTATGGCTGCATTGGGTCTTCGTTGCTGTGCACAGGCTTTCTCTAGTTGTAGTGAGCAGGGGCTACTCTTTGCTGCGTTGCGAGGGCTTCTCATTGCAGTGGCTTCTCATGTTGCAGAGCATGGGCTCTAGACATGCGGCTTTAGTAGTTGTGGCTCACGGGTTCAGTTACTCCGTGGCATATGGGATCTTCCTGGACCAGGGCTCAAACCTATGTCCCCTGCATTGGGAGGCAGATTCTTAACCACTGTGCCACCAGGGAATTCCCAAAACACAGTACATTCTAAATAAAAGTTCCTTTCCTTTCTTCTTCGCAAATCATCTCAAAAATGAAACTAAAATAATTCTGAAGGGGATCAGTAAATTGATAACTTTGAAAATGTTAACCTGATATCTCTCTATTTCTCTGTGGATAAGTACATATAGTAGCCATTGAAAGGTAATGATTAAAAGCACATAGTCTATAGCTAAACTACCTTGAGTTCAGATCACTTTGTAGTTCACTGTCTCATCTGTAAAATGGGTATAATAAATTTACCAACCTCATAGTATTGTTATGAGTGTTAAGTCAAGCAGGTAAAATATACAACAAACCTGAAACATACTAAGTGTTTGCTAAGTGTTATAATTCAGGACTCTTATAGTAAAACTTATAATTTATACAGATTAAGATAGAGATTTCCTGTTTATTTTAATATTTCAATCCCTTAAAAGAGAGCTCTGCCAGATACCTATGCCAGTTTCTCTAAAATGTGTATTTTGGGACCAACTATATTATTTTTTAGAGGTGTCATTCTGTGTAAATGCACTACATAGGTTTTTGCAAAGGAAAAAAAAAAGGCTGTTTAAAAATCGTTTTTCCTTCATAGTAGGGAATAAAAACCTACATCTATTCTTTTTGCATCTGATGTCCTAGATTATTCAAATAATACTCATGTTGACAACCTTTTGATTCTTTGACAGTCAAGTAACTTTGCAAATAGCTTTATTACCCAAAGTTCTAAAAATATCAGTGTCTACTTTCAGATACAGGCTAGTAGATAATTTCTTTTGTAAAAATATTTATTTATTTATTTGGTTGTGCCAGGCAGGCTCACTAGTTGTGGCTCTCGGGCTCCTTAGTTGCGGCACATGGGCTCCTTAGTTGTGGCATGTGAACTCTTAGTTGTGGCACGCATGTTGGATCTAGTTCCCTAACCAGCGATCGAACCTGGGCCCCCTGCACTGGGAGTGGGGAGTTCTAACCACTGTGCCACCAGGGAAGTCCCTAGTAGATAATTTCAATATTCGTTCATTCAACCAGAATTTACTGAGAATCTACTCTGTGCCAGGTAGTGTTACAGAATACAGATGCTAGCGAACTCAGGTTTGGCTGCTTGCTGCTTGAAAATCAATGTCCAAGAGGCAACTGTTGGTAGAATGGAAAGTTGCTTTTAATCAGAAAAGCTGGCAATATGGGGAGGAGGCAGACTCATGTCCCCCAAAACCAACTCTGAAGATTCTACTTGGCCATGAAAGTTTTTAAAGGGAAAAGGGGAAGTAATCTCAGTTAATAGACAGACATAGGGAGTCATACTTGTAGCCGTCTCCTACTGTGTGGCAGCTTGTTGACGCGTGATCTTTCTATAAATGCTACCTCATTCACACAGTTTGTTCGCAAGATTACTGAAGGGGAAGGTAGGGGAGTGATCTGGTCATCTGTTAGTTATTTATTCTTCATTTTTACTTCTTTGATCTATGGAAAAAACCAACAGGTTAAGCAACATATTGTGTGATCAAAAGATCCGAAAGGTGTGGACATGAGTAGAGCATGGGGGTGCCTGGCTTAAGATTAGTTACAATATAGCTTTGCTAAAGTGGCAAGAAAAAAGAGGTCTCCTGCCGAGGGCGATTTCCTGCAAAGAGCTAATTACACAGACAAAACTCTCTGCCCTTGTAGAGCTCTCATTATAGTGGGAAGGGAGAGGGTCAGTAAACAAATAGATTACTAAAATACATAATATTCCAAATTATGGAAGGTAACATGGAGAAAAAAATAGTCAGAGAAAGGAAAATTGGGTGACCCACAGTAGGCAGAGGAATTACAATTTAATGGTTAGAGAATGTCTCACTGAGAGGGAACCTTTTCAGCAAAGGCCTGAGAGAAGTGGAGTAGGTCATGTGGATATCTAGTGGAAGAACATTCTAGGAAGAAGGAACAGCACATGCAAAGGCCTACAGGTGGGTGTGTATCTGGAATGTTCAAGGAATGACAAGGAAACTAGTGTGGCTAAGTAGAATAAGCAGCAGCAAGAACAGCAGGAATTGAAGACAGAAGAATGTCCATAGAAGCATTACTAATAATATCCCAAACCTGGAGACAACTCAGATATCTATTAGTAGTAGAATGGATAAATTACATTTATATAATGGAATTGCACATAGAAACAGAAAAGAAAAAAGACTATAGGTTCTTTCAGTAATATGGATGAATCTCACAGTATTAGGCAAAAAAAGGCCAAAGCTAAAGAAGAAAAACTGCATGATTTCACTTACATAAACTACAAAAAAGGCAAAATTAGTTCATACAGTTAGAAGAAAGATTACAGTTGCCTTTGAGGAGAACAGAGATATTTGTTATTGGAAAGGGGATACAAAGGGTCTTTTGGGAGGGTTGAGTGGAGGTAATATGTATGTTCATTTTGTGGCAATTTGCTCAGCATTTGCGAACCTTTCTGTACCTATGTTATACAAAAAATTAAAAAAAGAAAAATATACAGTAATGAATGGAAGAATATGATATAGCAAGTACACACAATTCTTTCAAGAAATTTTACAATGGGAGCTGAGAAATGGGACAATAGCCAAAGGGTAATTTTGAAGAAGAGAGAAATGACTGTTTTGGAAACTCCCATATTTGCCATAAATAAGAAACACCTGTCCTATTATTTACTTAGTAGGTTTTCTTTACATTGACTCATATTTAATGTAAATTTATTTAAAAAGCAAATCTCATATTAACATTATAAGAATCACTTGACACAATAAAAGTAACTAAAAATACAATGAAAAAGCCATTCAGTTAAAATAATCTAAAAATGTAAAAACAATTAAGTGTAAATAAATTAATCTAATTGAGCTAAAAAATAAGTTCCTCAGTCAGAAAACTAGAGCTGTTAATAATCACTCAGACAAAAAAAGCATTCTGTTCTATGTCTATATAACCATCACCACCTCTGCTCACTTTTCCATAACTATCTCTTATACTTTAAGAACCCCATTTCAAACATTCATATTGAGTTCAACAAAGAAAAAAATGAAAACACAGTCCTCACAACTCTAGGAGAAAAGGATGCTGACCTGCCCAGCACTTGAGGTCATCCCCAGTTCTGTGTCTCCCTGGCTTGGAGGGAAGTTGGGCTCTGAAAAAAAGCCTTCCCTTGCTGACTGAAAAGAACCTCCATTCCCACATCTCTTCTTGTAAAGTGCTGACATGTGCATAAGTATGGGAGATGGGGAGATGCTGCTCAGCTGTGGCTGTAGCAACCTTGCCTGAAACAAGGTAAAGTTAGGAGGGCATCCCAGAGAGGCTGCAAGTGATCACATCACTGAGTTCTAGGGCCCTAAATCACCTCCCTATTCCACATCTTAGAATACACTGCTTCATAACAATGGAGGCAATATTTTCCAAATATCAGGGTACCTGATCTTTCAGCAAGATAGAATATTTAAAAAACCAGAGCTGCTCAGCCAGGCACCCTGCATCCTGGCCAGGGGCCGCCCCACCCACCAGTGCACACAGCAGCAGCTATGGCCCTGCCACAAGAGGAGGGTTCACACAGCTTACACAGAGGACAACCCTTGAGCACCTGGCTCTGGTAGCCAAGTGAGATTGCACTTCTGAGCCCCATAAGACATCTCCTAAATAAATCCACTACTTGAAGACTGGAAGAGATGGATAGTTGACCTAATGCATAGAAACAAACACAGCAAATTAGACAAAATGAGACAGAGGAATATGTTCCAATAGAAAGAACAAGACAAAATCTCAGAAAAAGAGCTAAAATAAGTGGAGATAAACAATCTACTTAATAAAGAGTTAAAAGTAATGGTCATAAAGATGCTTACTGAACTCAGGAGAAGAATGAATGAACACAATGAGAACTTCAACAAAGAGACAGAAAATATAAGAAGAAACCAAACAGAAATTATAAATGAACTGAAAAATACATTAGAGGGGTTCAACAGCAGACTGGATGAAGTAGAAGAATGAATCAGAGAACTGAAAGACAAAGCAATGGAACTCACCCAGACAGAACAGCAAAATGTAAAAAGAACTTTTTTAAAAATGAGGACATTTTAAGGGACCTTTGGGATAACATCAAGCAGAATGACACATTATAGGGTTCTAGAAGAAGAGAAAGAGAAAGGGCCAGAAAAATTAATTAATTGAAGAAATAGTAACTGAAAACTTCCCTAATTTGGGGAAGAAAACAGACATCCAGGTACAGGAAATATAAACCCGAAAAGATAACACCAAGACACATTATAATTAAAATGGTAAAAGTTAAAGACAAAGAGAGAATCCTAAAAGCAGTAAGAGAAAAACAACTTGTTGCATAAAAGGGAAACCCCATAGGGCTATCAGCAGATTTTCAGTAGAAACTTTACAGGCTGGAAGGGAGAAGCATGACAAAGTCAAACTGCTGAAGGGGAAAAAACTTCCAACCAAGAATTCCCTACCCAGCAAGTTATCACTCAGAATTGAAAGAGAGATCAGGAGTTTCCCAGATAAGTGAAAGCTAAACGAGTTCATCCTCACTAAATTGGCCCTACAAGAAATGATAAAGGAACTTCCTTAAGCTGAAAAGAAATAGCACTAAATAATAATAAGAAAACATGCAGAAGTAAAAATCTCACTGGAAAAGGCAAATATTAATAAAAATAGTGGATCAATCACTTGTAAAGCAAGTATGAATGTTAAAAGACAAGAGTAGGAAAATTAACTAAATTACAATAAATAGTTCAGGAATGCATAAAATAAAAAGATGTAAAATGTGTCACTGAAAACACAAAACATGCAGGGGAGGGTGGCAAAAGATAAAGCTTTGGAATATCTTCAAATTTAAGTTGCTACCAACTTAAAACAAGCTACTACTTATATAAGATGTTATAGGTGAAACTCACAGTAACCAAAAAGACTTATAGTAATTATACAAAAGAAAATGAGAAAGAAACTAAACATATCTAAACATAACACCAAAGAAAACCATCAAAAAACAAGAAAAGACAGAAAGAGTAGAAAGGAACAGGGAGAAACTACAAAAACAACGAGAAAACAATGAAATGGCAATAAGTACATACCTATCAATGATTACCACATTAACAAAATTAAGGATAAAAACCATATGATCATTTCAATAGATGCAAAAAAATTTGATGAAACTCAACATCCACTTACGATAAAAACTCTCAACAAAGGGGGTATAGAGGGAATGTACCTCAACATAATAAAGGCCATAAGTGACAAACTCACAGCTAACATCACACTCAGCTGTAACAAGCTGAAAGCTTTTCCTCTAAGATGAGGAACAAGACAAGGATGCCCACTCTTGCCACTTTTATTCAACATAGTATTAGAAATCCTCATCACAATTAGACAAGAAAAAGAAAAGGCATCCAAATCATAAATGAAGAAGCAAAACTGTCCTTTTTGCAGATGACATGATACTACATATAGAAAATCCTAAATACTCCACCAAAAAACTGTTAGAATAAATACAGTTAAGTTTCAGTTTATAAAATCAACATACAGATCTGTAACATTTCTATCACTGATAACAAACTATCAAAAAGAGAAGCAAAAAATAATAATCCCATTTACAATTACATCAAAAACAATAAAATACCTAGGAATAAATTTAACCAGAGAAATGAAAGACCTACACACTGGAAACCATAAGGCAGTAATGAAAGAAATTAAAGAAAACACAAAAAAATGGAAAGATATTCCATGTTCATGGAAGAAAAAATATTGTTAAATTGTCCCTGTCCCAAAGCAGCATAGACTCAATGCAAACTACCAAAATTCCAATGGCGTATTTCACAGAACTAGAGCAAATAATTCTAAAATTTGTATGGAACCACAATAGATCCCCATCAGGCAAAATAATCTTGAGATAGAAGAACAAAGCTAGAGGTATCACACTTCCTGATTTCAAACTATACTACAAAGCTATAGATATCAAAACAGATTGGTACTGGCACAAAAACAAACACACAGCTCGATGGAACAAAACTGAGAGCTCAGGGCTTCCCTGGTGGCGCAGTGGTTGAGAGTCTGCCTGCTGATGCAGGGGACATGGGTTCGTGCTCCAGTTCAGGAAGATCCTACATGCCGCAGAGCGGCTGGACCCGTGAGCCATGGCCACTGAGCCTGCGCATCTGGAGCCTGTGCTCTGCAACGGGAGAGGCCACAACAGTGAGAGGCCCGCGTACCGCAAACAAAAAAAACTGAGAGCTCAGAAATAAACCCATACATATATGGACAGTTAATTTACAACAAAGGTACAAAGAACATACAAAGGAGAAAGGATAGTCTCTTCAATAAATGGTGCTGGGAAAACTGGACAGCCATGTGCAAAGAATGAAACTAGACCACTACCTTATACCATATACATAAATTAACTCAAAATGGATTAAAGATTAGAATGTAAGACCTGAAACCATAAAATTTCCAGAAGAAAACATAGGCAGTAACCTCATTGACATCTATCTTCGTGGGTTTTTTTTAGATCTGACTTCAAAGGCAAGTGACACAAAAGCAAAAAATAAACAAATGGTTCTACATCAAACTAAAAAGCTTCTGCACAATGAAAGAAACCAGCATCAAAACGAAAAGGTAACCTACAGTATGGGAAGAAATCTGCAAATCATGTAGCTGTTAAGGGGTTAACATCCAAAATATATAAAAAACTCACGCAGGGCTTCCCTGGTGGCGCAGTGGTTGAGAGTCCGCCTGCCGATGCAGAAGACACGGGTTCATGCCCCGGTCGGGGAAGATCCCACATGCCGCGGAGCGGCTGGGCCCGTGAGCCATGGCCGCTGAGCCTGCGCGTCCGGAGCCTGTGCTCCACAACGGGAGAGGCCACAACAGTGAGAGGCCCGCGTACCACAAAACAAAACAAAACTCATGCAACTCAACATCAAAAAAACCAAAAAACAAACCCAAACAACCCAATACAAAAATGGGCAGAGGATCTGAATAGACATTTTCCCAAAGAAGACATAAAATGGCCAACAAGCATATGAAAAGATGTCCAACCACACTAATTATTATGGAAATGCAAATCAAAACCACAATGATGTATCACCTCACATCTGTTAGAATGGCTATTAGCAAAGAGATAAGAAATAAATGTTGGAGAGGATATGGAGAAAAAGGAACCCTTGTACACTATTGGTGCGGCTACTGTGGAAAACAGTATGGAGATTCCTCAAAAACTTAAGTTGGAACTACCATATGACCCAGCAATTCCACTTCTGGGTATTTATTCAAAGAACCTGAAAACATTACTTTGAAAATTATATACACCCCTATGTTCATTACTGCATTATTTACAAGAGTCAGGATATGAAAACAACATAAGTGTCTACTGATGGGTGAATGGATAAAGATGTGGTACGTATACAACTGTCCGGGTACATTTGAATTTCAGATAAACATGGAATCTTCTTTTAGAATATGTCTCAAATGTTGCACTAGACATACTTATACTAAAAATGTATCTGTTGCTTACCTGAAATTCATCTGTAACTGGGCCTGTATTATTATTTGGTAAATCTGGAGGACAAAGTCAAATAAAATAGTATGAGAAGGGTCAGGGCAGAGGTCATCACAGGATGTTTGGGCACATGTCAGGGAAGAGTTCATAGAGCTGGTAAGACTGAATCTTAAGCTGATAATTTGTGGTGTGTACCACTCATTTCAGAATTTAATAACACATCATCATGAGTTATGATTTAATTTTTTGATGAATATGTTTTGTCTACAGAATTAGATCCTACGTTGCTTGAAGACAGCAACCAGTTCTTTGCGCTCCCCATACCACCTAGTACTGACAGGCACACCAAAGGCGTGTAGTAAGTAACTGCATGAATGGATTCAAATGGCTTTATCTTCGCAAAGAGTAAAAATATTCTGTTTATGAAATCATTGTTAACTGGTATTTTCTTTTTTAGTTTTTAAACACTGCAGCCAAGAATCCAGTCTGGTAACTTTGGAGTCAAATTAGTAATAAAGATAAGGGTTGTCTGTAGGGCAGCAACCTAGGTCAGTTTCATGATGCTGTGGGCACATTTTTGATATCTGGGCTCCTTCCTAACACCCTCATGTGTGGCATACTCTTGCTTGGATCAGACATATTGAAGCAGTACTTACAGTAGGCAGTCAGTCCAAACTGACTACTGACAAACACATCCCACTCACACTTAAATTCCTCTTCAACCTACAGTTTGGAACTGTCCCCCACCTTCCACTACAGTGAGCTCCAAGCTGGTCCAGAGTGAGGTCTACCGCTATTCAGCTGTTAGAATCACAAGGGAAGATAGTTTTTCTGACCTCCTCTCCTAGCCTCAGCTCTTCAGACCAGAACTAGGGAGGCAGCCTTGCTCCCACTAAGCACACTTCCCCAAGTGGCACCTTTCCAACAATTTATAAGGTAATATGTTGACATGATAGATGTTAGATTGATCATGAAAAGACATTAAACAGAAACCTGAGTTGCGGGATCCTCCCGGACCGGGGCACGAACCCGTGTACCCTGCATCGGTAGACAGACTCCCAACCACTGCGCCACCAGGGAAGCCCCCAAGGGAGCATTTTTTAAAATGTGCTCACTTCTTCCCCTTTAACTCCTTAAATTGAGTCTGAATTATTCGTGCCCATCTCTGGGCCCAGAGTATACTCTGTGGTCTGACCTAAGGTTCTTGCCAATTTCTTTTTACCACAATGTTTCTAAGAGACAGTAACCAGGTCTAGAGCATTATGAGGACTTGAAGCTTCCGCCACAAAAGTCAAAAACGTCTTTAAAGTCTGTGCACCATAGGCCCATTTTCATGACTGGTTATAGTTTCCCCAGGCCAAAGGTAAACAAAGCTGGACACTAGGTAAAGTAGTCAGGACAGATTTTAGTCAATAATATATTGCAGGGCTTCCCTGGTGGCGCAGTGGTTGAGAGTCCGCCTGCCGATCCAGGGGACACAAGTTCGCGCCCCGGTCCGGGAAGATCCCACATGCCGCGGAGCGGCTAGGCCCGTGAGCCATGGCCGCTGAGCCTGCCCGTCCGGAGCCTGTGCTCCGCAACGGGAGAAGCCACAGCAGTGAGAGGCCAGCGTACAGCAAAAAAAAAATAACATATTGCAACAGGGAAAAGTGTCAAGCATGAAATGAACTCACCCTGGATTTGTACATAAGCTACTGGGCAGTTACAAGAGGAAATGGGGGTGTAAGTGAGTGGTGGCTCAGTAGAGGCAGGGAGTGAAAAACAAAAAAGAATCAGGAAGGAGAACTGGAGACTCACCTGGGATTGCTAACCAGAATTTATGGCAGTTAGGCTCCTCCCCTCCTAGAAACATGGGGGTAGAGATCCTACCTTAGGATGTTGACCGGTACAAATGCTAAATTCTTTTGGCAGCCTTGAGCTTTCTCAGGCAGGCACTTCAAATGGGGCTGGGGTCACTCGAGGGATGTGGATTTGATGTTAAAAGACCATGTTAGTGTTTGTTCAAGTCTTTACATGCGAAGGTTGAGGCTTTGAGAAGAGGGCAGAGAAGCCTGGCCAGCCCGGTTAAGGAAAGACTCTCTGTCACTTATCAGTTAAATTATTTAGTAAGCGCTCCCTCCCCTTCCCAAAGTCTACAGGAAGGGTCCAGGGAATAAATATCTCAAACTGCACTTTCTGTGTCCCTGGAGCCCACGTGCAGCTGCCTGGCAAGAGCCAGGGTTAGCAGCACAACACAAGGACTAGGGACAATTCCAGCAGGGACCCTTAAGTTTAGAAACCTCAACACAAACACGCTGCGGACCTCTCAGAGCTTCAGCGCTCAGACCTGAGGCCGCAGTCGGGAGAGATCCTCGACTCCCAGCAGCCCGCGAGAGGAACTCAATGCGCATCCCGGGCGCCGTGCCCTGTTGGCCAGCAGAGCCAGCTCCGCTCACCCCTCCAGAAGGCTGCCCCGGGAACCAAGCGCTCGCAGCTGCAGCGTTCCGAATCCACTCGGCGATGTCTGGGCACAGGCCGGAAGCGGGAGGCCGTGGGAGGCGGAGCCGGCATCGAAATGGGGCGTGACGTCACTTCCTCTGGGCGGGGTCGCGGGCCATCCCGCGCAAATTGAAAGGTCCGGATGCCGGGGCACAGCTGCGTCCCTGTGCCCCTGCCCCTTGAGTTCCCCGAAGCCGCCTAGCGTGCTCCGGCCCAGGCGAGTGGGGGCCGTGAGGATAGGCTTCTGAGCCCTCACAGGGCTGCCCTCCGACGGACGGCGCGGGACCTAGCCGGGAAGCGAGCGGAGCGGGCTGTTCAGGGCACGCGGTGGGTCCCCGCTGGTTCCCGCCCCTGCCCTCGGGATCCGGGGTCTGCGGGGCTGAAGGGGAGGGTCTCACGCGTTCCCGGACCCTGCAGTGGCCCCGAGGGCGGCGCGGGGCTGGGGGGCACCCCTGAAATGAATTTGTAGTGCGGCGGTGTATGGGCCGGGGGAGCGCGCTCGGCCTGGCCAGGGCTGCGGTTCGGCGAACCGAGGGAGGGTCCTCTCGTTTTCCTGCGCAAGCTATCAGGTCAGTTTTACATGCAACTTCCCAGCTTCCAAATGTTTGACAAGTACATTGTTTTCTTAACGTTGTGCAGGCCAAAGGAACGTGTTTCCTGGAAAGGGCCTGTGGGCCTCCGTGCCAATCCCTGTGAAACGGGATGGAGCGGTGACGTTGTGCTGTCACTACTACTTGGTGCTGCGGGCGGTCTCCTGAGGATGCTTTGTGCCTAAGGCCCCGCATCGTTCTCATTGTGCTGAAGAGGAAACATTTATTCGAGAATATTTACCTAACTTAGAAAAAAATGTAAGTTTCACGAAATGTATATACTATGTCAGTTTTCCTCAGAGAAAGAAAACTCTTTTCAGGAACGTCTGAGAGGTAGGAGACTAATTGTTTTTCCTAAACTGTGGCTAGAGGACCTAGTGTGTCCAAATTACCTGCCATATTTAAAATTTAGAATTCCCGCCTCACTCCAGGACTAATGAATCATAGTCCCTAGGAGTGGAGTTGAGAATGTGCCAAGAATTGAAAATTGAGAACTGCTGAACTAGAGTAGCACAGCTTTGATACAGGGTTTCAACAGGGTAAGTCTGACTTCTGATCCTGTACTTTCTTCCTTTCCTCCCAAACGTAATGCCTTATGGGAGAGATTTATTTTACAAAATGCTGAGCAGCTACTCAGTGTCTACTGCTTTTACTTTTTTATCAGGGGAGTTGGGGGAAGGGGCAATAGTTGCTTGAAAAAGGACTGGCAGCTACAGGTTTCCATATAGAAAGGGCTTGGGGGCTGCAACCTAGACGGAAGAGGGTGGGAAGCTAAAACATTTTTCTTGAAACTATTTGCACAGCAGGCATGGTTTCACATTATTTGGGGATAGCTTTCAGAGAGTCCAGTGGAGTTGCCTCTGGAAGCCACCCACCACTGTTATAAACAACGTTCATTGGTTGGGATAAAGCGTTCTGATGGCAGTTAATTTCATTCCTAGAAAAGTACAGCTTTAGTTCTATAATTGTGTTTGATTATTTTATTTTTCAGTTAAAATGTTCTACAAACTGTTTTGCATGTTATTTCTTATAATGCCTGTGTAGAGGCAATGTGGTATCATAGCATACATAGTTTTATAGATTTTAACAATGCCTTTTTGGAGAGAAAACAGTCTCATACTTTTTTAGTACTTTCTGCTTGCTTTATACTGTGTTAAGGGCTTGGAGCAAATGTTATGATTCCAAGTGGGAAGGCACTTTAACATTAAGGAACTATGAAGTGGCATTAGAGATAGTATTAGTGATTGGGGTAAATATTTTAGACTATGGAAATTGTTTGACAGGGAGGAGCCCACTTAAAATATTAAAGAGCATGATTCTCAAATATCTGAACGATAATCGCTGCTATATCAGTTTCCAAGCTCTTTTCCTTTGTTTTTCCAACACTTTTGGGTAAATATATTTTGCTTTAAATTTTGCCTTTCTCTTTTCATATCATGTAGTTAACTTGGCACTATGGGGATACAAGGATTACTGCAATTTATCAAAGAAGCTTCTGAACCTATCCACATGAGGAAGTATAAAGGGCAGGTAGTAGCTGTGGATACATACTGCTGGCTTCACAAAGGAGCTGTAGCTTGTGCTGAAAAACTAGCCAAAGGTGAACCTACCGATAAGTAAGTTTGGACCTTATATTAATTCATTGCCAATTAAGAATGAGACTTATAATGCCTTTTTTTCAGAAAGGGATCATTTTTATTCAATGCCAGGTTTATCAAGACGTGAGAGTATGTGCTTTAGAATATTGCCAAATCAGGGAACATTTCCTTCTATGTTATAGTCCTAGTTTTCATTCTTTCTACTAAGCCAGAGTATTAGGACACTAATGGACAAAGACTGTATTCTTTATTCTTTATCTAAGGTAAACTTTTTAACAATATTCTAAAAATCCATGGTGATTTCAGACTCCTACTTTCTTGGGTACAGACAACACATTGCTAAGCCCTATTAGCAAAACAAGGCAGTTGCTTCTAAGGGACAAGGTGTTCTGACTCCCTTTTACTTCACTTGGGGCCAAAACTGGTGACCCTGTTGACATCCAGTCATAACTCTGTGACCTCATTTGAGGCAGGACGAATGTCCTCTTTATTTTTTAAATAGAAACACTAGAAAAACAAGCAAGCATAGTTTTTGGACAGAGATTTCCCACAGGAATTTGGATACTATTATGTGTTTTCTTTTTTCTTTTTTGCAATATATTATTTATCTCCTAGAGGAAAGGCTCACAGATCTTAGTCTGATTTACTTAAGCACAATGGACAGTAATAACCCTTTTTGTTTACAGAAGATGGAGGGAAGGGGTGGGGATGGAGAGTAACAGAGAAGTCATTATTGAAAGATGAATGTATGTTTTGGGCTTTCAGGCCTATGGAGTTAATTTGACCAAAAGTTACCTGTTACAGTTTGTGTGGATCTGAAGGAGTCTGGGCACTTCTGCTACTCCAACTGCTATAATCATTTTTTTTTTTTTTTTTGCGGTACGCGGGCCCCTCACTGCTGTGGCCTCTCCCGTTGCGGAGCACAGGCTCCGGACGTGCAGGCTCAGCGGCCATGGCTCACGGGCCCAGCCGCGCCGCGGCATGTGGGATCCTCCCGGACTGGGGCACGAACGCGTGTCCCCTGCATCGGCAGGCAGACTCTCAACCACTGCGCCACCAGGGAAGCCCATGTTATAATCATTTTTTGAAAGTGATTTCTTTTCCACCACTAAATTTGAGCAGTTGCAATTACAGTTGAAGCCTGCAAGTTTTTCAGTGCTACCTTCAGTGTTTCTTTGAATTGTCTTCACTGGGGGGAAACTTTATCTCTAGTTTTTTGGTAATTTTTAAGGATTCTGAGATTTTTGACTAACTGGAAGAGTTGTCCAGAGTACAGGGAGTATCCTTTGTTGTCAGAGATGAACTCCACAGGACTGACCATGTTGTAGGTGTTTAGTAAATGTTTACTGAACTAGAAAGTCTCAGGACTTTCAGCAAAGTATTGTGTAATTTTTTTTCCCACTGCAACTAATAAGTCACATTTGATAGTTTACTTTCCTTTTTTTTTTCACCTTTGGATGGGGATATTAACCAGAAAAGGTCAGAAAATTTGGATAAGCCTATGATAAACCTTTATGACTGTAATAAAGAATGATGTCGCTCTATATGTGCTGACCTGGAAAGATGTCTAAAATATATAAAGTGAGGGCACCAGGTGTCTGATGTTTATATTCTCTCTAGTAATTTTTTTTTGCCACACTGCACGGTATGCAGGATCATAGTTCCCTGACCAGGGATCTAACCCATGCTCCCTGCAGTGGAAGCACAGAATCCCAACCAGTGGACCGCCAGGGGAGTCCCTCTGTCTAGTTTTTAATAAAAAAAGTAAATTTCCTTTAAAATTTATTACAATTTTATGTTTGCTTGCTTCTATTTTTACTTGATACTTAATCACTAGGTCACAATCATTGTTCTGTAGACTATGAAGGTCTATTGTCACTGGTTTACAATAAAAGGAAAAAAAGAACAATGTAGTGAATTTTCCATTAAGATGAATATATTTGATTTAGAAGATTATCTTTTAAGATTGTGTCTTTTCATATTTTTGAGTTAAAATTGATGGAAGTTGTACGTGTAGCTATTGTTTTTAAATTTCATTGATGTCTAGTTGATTTACAATGTTGTGTTTAATTTCTACTGTACAGCAAAGTAATTCAGTTATACATATATATAAATTCTTTTTCCTTATGGTTTATCCCAGTATATTGAGTATAGTTCCCTGTGCTATACAGTAGGACCTTGTTGTTTATCCTTCCTATATATAATAGTTTGCATCTGCTAATCCCAAACTCCCAATCCTTGCCTCCCCAACCCCTCCTCCCCTTTGGCAATAACAAGTCTGTGTTCTATATTTGTGAGTCTGTTTTTGTTTCATAGATGTGTTCGTTCGTGTTGTATTTTAGATTCCATGTGTAAGTGATATCATATGGTATTTGTCTTTCTCTTTCTGACTTACTTCACTTAGTATGATAATCTCTAGGTCCATCCATGTTGCTGCAAATGGCATCGTTTCATTGCTTTTATATGTATACCACATCTTCTTTATCCGTTCATTTTTCAATGGACATTTAGGTTGTTTCCATGTCTTGGCTGTTGTAAATAGTGCTGCTGTGAAAATAGGGGTGCATGTATCTTTTCAAATTACAGTTTTGTCTGGGTATATGCCCAGGAGTGGGATTGTTGGATCATATGGCAACTCTATTTTTAGCTTTTTAAGGAACCTCCCTCCATACTGTTTTCTATAGTGGCTGCACCAATTTATATTCCCACCAACAGTGTAAGAGGATTCCCTTTTCTCCACACCTTCCCCAGCATTTATTATTTGTAGACTTTTTAATGATGGCCATTCTGTGGTGTGAGGTGGTACCTCACTGTCTCACTGTTGTTTTGATTTGCATTTCGCTAATAATTAGTGATGATGAGCATCTTTTCATGTGCCTATTAGGCATCTGTATGTCTTCTTTGGAGAAATGTCTATGTAGGTCTTCTGCCCATTTTTTGATTGGGTTGTTTGGGGTTTTTTTGTAATTGAACTGTAGGAGCTGTTTGTATATTTTGGAAATTGAGCCCTTTTCAGTCACATCATTTGCAAATATTTTCTCCCAGTCCATAGTTGTCTTTTTGTTTTGTTTATTGTTTCCTTTTCTGTGCAAAAGCTTGTAAATTTGATTAGGTCCCATTTATTTATTTTTGCTTTTATTTCTATTGCCTTGGGAGCCTGACCTAAGAAAGCATTGGTATGATTTATGTCAGAGAATGTTTTGTCTATGTTCTCTTCCAGGAGTTTTATGGTGTCTTGTCTTATATTAGTCTTTAAGCCATTTTGAGTTTATTTTTGTGTATGGTGTGAGGCTGTGTTCTAGCTTCATTGATTTACATGCAGCTGTCCAACTTTCCCAGCATCACTTGCTGAAGAGACTGTCTTCTCCCCATTGTATATTCTTGCCTCCTTTGTTGAAGATTAATTGTCCATAGGTGTGTGGGTTTATTTTTGGGATCTCTATTCGGTTCCATTAATCTGTATGTCTGTGTTTGTGCGAATACCATGCTGTTTTGATTACTATAGCTTTGTAGTATTGTCTGAAGTCTAGGCAGGTTATGCCTCCTGCTTTGTTCTTTTTTCTCAGGATTGCTTTGGCAATTCTGGGTCTTCTATGGTTGCATATAAATTTTAGGGTTATTGTTCTAGTTCTATGAAAATGTCTTGGGTATTTTGATGGGTGTTGCATTAAATCTGTAGATTGCTTTGGGTCATATGGCCATTTTAACAATATTAATTCTTCCAATCCAAGAGCATGGGATATCTTTTCATTTCTTCAATTTCCTTTATTAATGTTTTGTAGTTCCCAGCATATAAGTCTTTCACCTCCTTGGTGAGGTTTATTCCTAAGTATTTTAAAAGGGATTGTTTGTTTATATTCCCTTTCTGCTATTTCATTGTTAGTGTAAAGAAATGCAACAGATTTCTGTATGTTAATCTTGTATCCCGCTACCTTGCTGAATTCATTTATCAGTTCTAGTAGTTTTTATGTGACAACTTTACGGTTTTCTAAGTATGGTATCATGTCTTCCTTACCAATCTGAATACCTTTTATTTCTTTTTTATTGTCTGATTGCTGTGGAAAAGACTTCTAATACTATGTTGAAGAGAAGTGGTGAGAGCGGACATCGTTGTCTTGTTCCAGATTTTAGCAGGAAGGCTTTGAGCTTTCACCATTGAGTATTATATTGGCTGTGGGTTTGTCATAAATAGTTTTTATTATGTTGAGATATGTTCCCTCTATACCCACTTTCGTAAGGGTTTTTATCATGAATGGATGTTGAATCTTGTCAAATGTTTTTTCTGTATCTATTGAGATGATCATCGTATGGTTTTTGTCTTTTGTTGATGTGGTGTATCACAGTGATGATTTGCATATGTTGAGCCATCCATGTGACCCTGGAATGAATCTACATGGAGCTATTGTTAACTGTCTTGCCAGAATAAAAATTGAAATGCAATACCTGATTCTTGTTTGCATCCTGGACTAGGGGAAAAAATTGTAGCAGTGCTGTGCTGGAGTCAATTTTTATGAGCTGGCTATACACCATCTCCTCCCAGTTCAGCATTTAGGGAGCCCATATTGGTAGTTTATCCACCACTGTAAAATATTCATGTCAGGGATTGGCAAATGCTACATATTAGGTACCACTTTCTCTAGAACTTGTTAAACATTTAGCAGGTCACCACTGGTTATAACAATACTGGGACAATCAGACAAATTTTAATGTAGACTGTATATTAGATGGTATTTTGTGGCTGTTAAGTTTCTTGGATATGATAATGGTGTTGTTGGAGAAATCAGGTATTTTTTCTACTATTCTTTCAACTTTTCAATAGATTTGAAATTTCTCAAAGCAAAAAAAAAAAGAAAATGGGGTAAAAAGGCTAGATATAGAATCACACAATGTCAGAACTGAAAGGGATGTCAAAGCCTTTTAATCTACACATGAGGAAAGCAAATATCCCATAGCCCATTAGGATCCAAGTCTAAATTAGAGTTTACATTTCCTGTGAAAACATTTGCTTAAAAAAAACAGAAACCTCTTTTCATAATATGTCTCATTTGGTTTTAAAAATAGCAAAAGTATTACCTAAATATGCAAAGCATTTAATTATTTTTCTTCATTTTCATAGGTATGTAGGATTTTGTATGAAATTTGTAAATATGTTACTATCTCATGGGATCAAGCCTATCCTGGTATTTGATGGATGTACTTTACCTTCTAAAAAGGAAGTGGAGAAGTCTAGAAGAGAGTAAGTTAATTCTTTAACTTTTTAAGATCTGAGATTGTGGTCTGTATAATACGAATTTCTTTTTATTTTAGTTTATTGAGGCTTATTTTAATCTCTAGTACATGAACAGATTTCCTTAGATGTTCCATGTGTGCTAGAAAGGAATATGTGTTCTTCAGTTATTGAGTGGATGGTTTTATGTCTGTCCAGTAAATCAAGCTTATTGGTTGTAATGTTCAAATCTTCCATATCTTTATTGGGTTTTTTAATGTTTTTTTTGTTTGTTTTTTATGTGTGTCCACTTAATTCATCAATTACTGAGAAAAATACATTAAAATTTCACTATGATAGCAGAATTGTCAATTACCTTGTAGTTCTGTCCGATTTTTTTTGCTTTGTTTATTTTGAAGCTATTTTATTGGTTGCATTCAAGTTTAGGATTTGTTATATTTTTGTGGCAAATTGAAGCAATATGCAGTGACTCTTTTAGTCTCTATGCTTTTTTGTTCTAAAGTCTATCCTGTCTGATGTTTGTATAGCAGTAACAATTTTCTTTTGTATGTTCCTAATGTCTTTTTCTGTTTATTTTCAGTTTTACTATGTCATTGGTTTTAAGTTTGTCTTCTATAAAGAACACATCACTGTAATTTTTTTATCCATTCTGTCAATCTTTGTCATTTTTTTTTTTTTTTTGCGGTATGCGGGCCTCTCACTGTTGTGGCCTCTCCCGTTGCGGAGCACAGGCTCCGGACGCGCAGGCTCAGCGGCCATGGCTCACGGGCCCAGCCGCTCCGCGGCATGCGGGATCCTCCCGGACTGGGGCACGAACCCCTGTCCCCTGCATCGACAGGCAGACTCTCAACCACTGCGCCACCAGGGAAGCCCAATCTTTGTCATTTTTAAAACTGGAGAGTTTTATTCTTTTTACATTGATCATTAATTACTAATCTATAGCTCCTACCTTGCTTAACTTCTGGGTTGATTGTTTTTTCCACCCTTATTGTTGTCTCTTGTTTCTAGTTGAAAAGTGATGTACTCTATTTCTGTTCTTTCAGTAGTTATAATTGAAATTTTGTCATTCATATTTAACTCAACAGAATCTAGTATTTTTATAACAGACCTTAGAAAGAATTTCTGTATTTTATTGAAGCATCTATTCTGCCACTTTTCATCTGTTCTTGTTTTTACCCTGTGTTAGTTTTTAGGTCCAGGAGTCATTGTGCTGTACAGGAAAGAGCACTGGGCTTAGTTGTTAAAGGTAGTATGAGTTAGCCCCAAATAGAAGTAAACCTCACTGAGTGATCATTTTGTGAGAGTGCTGCTTGCCTAGTTTTGCCATCTCTGGGCCTAGAATCAAATTAGAGAGGGCTCTTCAGGTCTAGGTTTTTCAATCTAGCTGTATTTAGTGGGCTCTGATTCTTAAAGTCAGAACTTTATAAAGTTTATAAAAGGATTAACTGGGACTGTCTGCACCCACATTCTAGTAGGAATAATGCACAGTTTATTAAAAATACTTTCAATAAAAAGTTAGTTCCAGGTTACTTCTTAAAGGATTGGTGACAACCCTAAACCAGTGTGGCTAAGAGACTAGTCCATGCCATATCCCACCTGGGTGTCCCCCATCCTGTTCTTAATTCTAATTACAGAGTTATTTCCTCTTGCTAACTTCAAGAAAGGCTAAAAAATGTTTCAGCTGTCTGTCTCTGACCTGAGTGCTCTTTCTGACTTATCTCTGTAGGATCAGCTTTCTTTTTGCCACTGTAGTGGTGGGAGGGGCCTTTAAAATCCTTTTCTACAAAGTCTCCTCATCTCTGGAGCTCAGTTTAAAAGTGAACTAGGAAATTTGTGTGTATGTGTATATGCACGTTTACTTAAAAGGTAAACTTCATGAGTTCATACTGATACTTCAATTCAAATTCAAGACTACAGGGTTTTTTTTTACTTAACTTTTTCTGTATGGTGTCCGTTGCTCCTTTCTTTCCTACTAAGAATCCTCGTTTTCAAGTATACAAGGATAATAAAGTTAGAATATCTTATAATAACTCATTTATTTTACCCCACATTATACTCAACAATAGATTCAGAATAAAATACGAATACTACCACTACCAATATGATTGTTGAAAACTGTTACAGTTTCTTTTTCTTTCCTTTGCATGTGCACTCTCTCCCCCCATTTCAAACATAGTGGTACTACATTGTCAGGGCATATAACTACTGCTTTCTCCCTAAACAGGGAGAGAGCAGTAGTTATTTAGTCTTGTGTCTACAAATCACGATAAAGCTGATGGCTATTAATAGTCCTTATATCAATGTCTCTCATGTTTGTTTGGTTTTTCCATAGTTTGTCCTCTAGTATTAATAGATTCCACAGAGAAACTCACAGGAAACAGTATACTTCAAGTTCTTAGTATGTTGATAAAGTTGCACCCTTTACACTGGAAAGTTAGTTTTAATGGTGTAAAAGCCTTGACTTACATTTTCTTAAGTGTCTTCATTACTCCATTTTCTTTTGACATGAAGCATTGCTATGGGAAAGTCTGATGATAAGCTTGTGTGTACAGGCACTATAAATCCTTGTTCTTTTTGTCTAGAAGCCCCAAAGATCTGGGTTAATGTTCTCAAGGATTGGATGTGCACTTTCAAATGAGTCAAACATTTTTTATTCTAGGAAAAATTCTTGAATTATAGTTTTATTGTAATTTTTTGAGTCCTTCTCTCACCTTTTTTTTTTTATCTTGCAGAAGAAGACAAGCCAATCTTCTTAAGGGAAAGCAGCTTCTTCGTGAGGGGAAGGTCTCAGAAGCCAGAGAATGTTTCACCCGTTCTATCAATATCACACACGCTATGGCCCACAACGTAATTAAGGTGAGCTAAATAAGAAATTAAGCCAAAGTAACAAATTACTGGGTTCATTTAGCTAGTTATAAGTTGTTTGTTGAGTTGTTTGTTAAGGGAGTAAAGGGAGGAAAATTATTCTAGGCCTAACCTTCAGGAAAGCTGGGTGTCATAGGAAGAAGGAATAGTATCTGTAGGTAGAAGAGAGGAGTCCAACAGTTTCCAAGGGAGAAATCCTAAGGAATAAGTGAAGCTCTCCCTTTTTAGATGTGTCACTTACATAGATAGATGTGCTCCGCAGAGATGCAAGGAATAAATTCCTGGAGGTTCAACCCCACCCCACTCTCATAGTCTTCGACAGTTACTGTAACCTTCACTCATGAATGACTGTCAGAGATCTGTTGAAGTAGCCTGGCCAACTCAGGATCTCTACAGACTTCTAGTCTACTTGATCTGCTTCTTAGAAGCTTATTTCCTTATTACCTATTACCATAAATCTTAGTGTCAGCATGCCCAAAATCACAGCCCACACTTCCCCCTTTTCAGGTCTGTGTTCAAACTGCTTGGTAAACAAATAGGAAGATAGTGATTAAATTCTGTTCAGTACAGTGTCAGACTCGTGTCCTGTGATAAGAGAACCTGGGGAAACGCATGACTTGTGTTCTTTTTAGAGCATAATCGTTCTTAAGATGGTAGCTTTCTATAATTTGAAATAATTAAGCTTTATAGCTTGTATTTGCCCCCAAATGTACAGCAATATTTCTTTTTTCCTAATTTATATATTGATTTTTAAAAAAAGATTTCTTAGTGGCTGTATGATTAGTTCAATATATATAGGACTAAAAGTAGAAAAACTTACTTCAAAGGAAATGATTTTCAAAAATAATATTAGCAAGTATTCAATACATGTTGAGGCTGGTAATAAAATGGGTTTGATATAGGAAGTTGTTCAGTGCTTTGCAGATGCTGTTCTTTAGATTGACCAATCCTTTCCCATAGGCTGCTCGGTCTCAGGGAGTAGATTGTCTTGTGGCTCCATATGAAGCAGATGCACAGTTGGCCTATCTTAACAAGGCTGGTATTGTACAAGCTGTAATTACAGAAGACTCTGATCTCCTCGCTTTTGGCTGTAAAAAGGTACCTAACTACAACTACTCCATACTATTTTTCTGTGTGGATGGAAATAGTGTAAATCAGAAGCTGAAGTTTTTTATCCTATTTAATACCTGCAACTAATATTTACTTACAGTTGTTAATAATTGTTTTATTAAAATGAAAAGAAAGGTTTTGCTGCTTGACATTTGTGTAATCTGGACGATTTTTCAGAGTAAGTCCTTACAGTTAGAGGGTTTTGTTTTCTCCAAATTCTTTAGTGGAATGTGGCCTTATATTTTAATAATGATAACATATGCTTTATATTTTTCAATTAGGTTAGGTAAATAAGCTAACTTATCTACTAATGAGATGTTATGCAGTTATTTAGAATTATGTATAAAATTATTTAATGGAAAATTTTATTATGATATATTAAGATACAAAACTATAAGGTGATTTCATTTTTGTTAATATCTGTGTTATTTATATTATCTATTTATTTCATAGATGAAGAAGGATCTGTGAAAAGGTTAATGCTGGGTAACAGTGATAGATGAGGCATTTGAGGCAACTTCTGTTTTCTTCTTCCTGAGTTTCTGTGTTTTCCAAATTTTCTACAATGGACATGTATTACTTTAAGACTAAGCAAAAGGGTTACTTTAATATGTAAAAGCGGAAGGTAAGGAGAAAATGCTTTTTGTATGAATTGGTATTTGATATGATAACCCTGTAATAGGTTATCATGTCAAAAAGGGCCTTCTTTATACCAGAGTCAAGACAATTGAGTTCTGGCGTATGACCTTGTCTAGCCATAGCCTATGCTTCAATTTAACTTATTTGCAAATATCACAGTAATTAACTGGCCTACCTGTCTCTCTTCTCAGTTATGATAAAGAACAAGAAAGACTTCTTAGAAATACTGCAATGTCTTAGATGATGAAAAATAAAAATGGCTCTTTCAGGTGTTAACAGTTTCCATTCCTCTTGAAGGTTATTTTAAAAATGGACCAGTTTGGAAATGGACTAGAAGTTGATCAGGCTCGGCTAGGAATGTGCAAACAGCTTGGGGATGTGTTCACAGAAGAGAAGTTCCGTTATATGTGCATTCTTTCAGGCTGTGACTATCTCTCATCACTGCGTGGGATTGGATTAGCCAAGGCCTGCAAAGTACTAAGACTAGCCAATAATCCAGATATTTTAAAGGTAAGAGTGATTTACCAAGTGTCATATTCAGTTTCTGAAGCAGTTCTTAAATAATAGATGAACTGCTCAGAATATGGATCTTAAATATTCTATTATATCCATATCCAATATGGTGTCATTGAAAGGAGAAAATGACTAAAACACTAGAACTTTGGTTTTGGCAACGGATGAACCATGTTTTCAGCAACTGACAAAAAACAAGTAGTAATTTTTTTAAATGAAGACTAATATAAAGAAACTTAAGGATAAGATATTCTAGGGTAAAATTAATGTTAAAATGTAGTCTTTTGATTTCTGTCCTGTTACTCTGTAGTAGTGGTTCTCAAACTTTTTGGTCTCAGGATCCCTTTACACTCTTAAAATCTCTTTGTGGCAATTATTTTTAGTTATATGGGTTATAGCTATTGATATTTACTGAGTCAGAAATTGAAACAGAAGGAACTTCCCTGGTGGCACAGTGGTTAAGAATCTGCCTGACAATGTCATGAAGAACCTAGGGGTAAGATAGGAATAAAGACGCAGACCTACTGGAGAACGGACTTGAGGATATGGGGAGGGGGAAGGGTGAGTTTTGACAGGGCGAGAGAGAGTCATGGACATATACACACTAACAAACGTAGTAAGGTAGATAGCTGGGGGGAAGCAGCCGCAAGGCACAGGGATATTAGCTCGGTGCTTTGTGACAGCCTGGAAGGGTGGGATGGGGAGAGTGGGAGGGAGGGAGACGCAAGAGGGAAGACATATGGGATCATATGTATATGTATAGCTGATTCACTTTGTTATAAAGCAGAAACTAACACACCATTGTAAAGCAATTATACCCCAATAAAGATGTTAAAAAAAAAAAAAAAAAAGAATCTGCCTGACAATGCAGAGGACACAGGTTCAATCCCTGGTCCAGGAAGATCCCACATGCTGCAGAGCAACCAAGCCCATGCACCACAACTACTGAGCCCATGCGCCACAACTACTGAAGCCTGCGTACCCTAGAGCCTGCGTGCTGCAACTATTGAAGCCCACCTGCTCCAGGACCTGCGTGCTGCAACTGCTGGGCCCACGTGCCACAACTATGGAAGCCCACGTGCCTAGATCCCATGCTCTGCAACAAGAGAAACCACCACAATGAGAAGCCTGTGCACTGCAATGAAGAGTAGCCCCCGCTCGCTGCGACTAGAGAGAAAAGCCTGCACACAGCAATGAAGACCCAATGCAGCCAAAAAAAAAAAGAAATTGAAACAGAGAAATCAAAATGTTTATTCACTTAAAATTAGCAATAATTAATTAATTGCATTTTAACATACGTATCATATTTTTATGAAAAGTAAGTTATCTTCTAAAACAAGTGAAAGTTATGAGAGGAATTGCACATTTATGTAAATCTCTTTAATGTGGCTTAATAGAGTACAACTGGATTCTTGTATTACTTCCTCATATAATTTGATGTGGTATCATGTATTTTCTAGAAAACTCTGAGACCCCATACATTGCTGCTCTATAATTTCTCTGATGTCTTTACCTTAAAAAATTAAACATACATTAAAGAAGCTTATTCCTACCCCACCCCCCCTTGAGTAGTTCTCTCAAGCCCTTAGAGTTTGCAGAGCAGAATTTCCATTTTTTGTCTCCAAGGGTACAAGATGTGAGTCCTCAGGACTAAGGGTGGTATACTAAAATAGACAGAGCTCAAGGTTGGGAGATGGTGGCAGATTTGGGAATAGAGCAACATGCACTAATTAGCCTGTGACTATCTCTGAGTTTGATATAAAAGATTTAAAACCCCTTCCAGCTTTAATCATCCATGACTCTAACAGGAATTAGAATGTTGACTTCATTTTTAAAATATGATCTATGAATATTTGGGTTTTTTTTAATTCTTAGGTTTTGTGTGTTGTTTGTTTTTTGCTTTCTAGATGAAATGGACTTTGATGGTGAAGAATGTATCTTAAAGTTATACCTAGGAATGTAAATTTGATGTGTAACTGAATTTTTCATTCTTTGGATTAATAATAGAAAAACCAAAGAAAATACGGTTATAGAGACTTAGAATTTTAAGTCATGACATGGTTGTGTTTACTGGTAGAGGTTTTTAATGTAGATACAAGCAATTGATTTTTCTATCCCTCCTCATCCTTCTCTAATGTAAAGTGATGGGTGTTGGGAATAATGCATTCCCTCTTCTTTATCTGCAGATAACTCATAAATATTTTTACATTCATTATTAGGTTATCAAGAAAATTGGACATTATCTCAAGATGAATATAACAGTACCAGAAGATTACATCAAAGGCTTTATTCGGGCCAATAATACCTTCCTCTATCAGCTAGTTTTTGATCCCATCAAAAGGAAACTCATCCCTTTGAATGCCTATGAAGACGACATTGATCCTGAAACACTAAGCTATGCTGGGCGGTATCCTTTCTGAAACAGAAGGGTAGAACTTTGCACTTCTTCCGTATTTTTGTGGTGATATTTTAGTGAGACATTCAGTAAAAAGTTTGCAAATTGTTTTTTGCTTTCTTTTTTTATAGTGAAATCTTTATTTTGTTAAATTTAATTACAGTGCTAGCGAAAATTTAGAGTAACTTTTTGTTTAAAAACCTGAGGCTCATCCATTATAACTTGCTCACTACTTAGATTGACTTGACAGAACATGTACAGTCAGTCACTTAAGGTACATACTCCAAAGGTGGCACTTAAGAGAACCCCTCATGGCAAGCAAGCTCAATTAACCAGGAAGAATGCTCTGAACATATGAGTATGCCAGTTGAGGATGCTCTTCCCACAGCCACTGGCCACATACATCCAGGGTGTTGTAGAGCCGTGAGTCACATAGGTAGTCGCCAAGACTTTCCTCTCTGTCTCCCTTGACAGGGAATAAGTGATGCCTTGGGACTTTGCTTCAGAAAATAGCCAACTCCTGCTGTGACTAGTAAACTATGCCTGTGTTTTCAGTAAAGCTGAATGTGGAAAGTAAGTAGGGTCCATTGAAGTCATAAACCTGTGACAATAGAACACACTTTTCTGTCTTATTACAGTATCATTTGTTTGGTTGTTAATAAAAGCATTTTTCCTTAATCTTACCAACCTAGATATGTTGATGATTCTATAGCTCTTCAAATAGCACTTGGAAATAAAGATATAAATACTTTCGAACAGATTGATGACTACAATCCAGACACTGCCGTGGTAACATATTAAAGACTTCTTTCTAAAAGAGCACATTTTAATTATGTCTCGGGAACTGTGACTAGAGGCAAATCTTCATTTAGTAAACATCTTTTAAGCATTTCTATATCCAGGCATTATGCAGGGTGTAGATTGAAAACAACTCGATGTTAGAGAAAATATGTATATTGGTTAATTTCCTTAAATTAAAAAGTGACCACAAAATGTATTATCAAACCTTTATACTTGAACATTTCATTTGAATATACCAAATGTTTGATGACCTTTTTTCCTCTCACCCCATTCAGCCTCTGGCAAGACCAAACCTAGAAATACCTCCCTTGGGGAGTAAAAACTGATTTTTCGCTCATTCACAATTTAGCAAATACTTACTGATCACCCCTGCTATGTGTCTCTGAGCCCTTTCCTGTTTTCTTCTACTTTTTCCCAATTGTATGTATGTATCTCTTATGATACACTCTCCCACCATTCTCTCTTTTCTGTTCATATTTCCATTCAGACTCTGTTCTCATTTATGTTCAGATTTATTCCTTAAGTAAGTTCTTATGACTCTAATTATCTCATTTATGCAGAGAACTTGCACATCTTTAACCCAATCTCTAGTCTGTATACCAATCACATAATTCTAAAAGTCTCCTGAATCTACATAAATGCTTTCCTATAATCTATCCACAGTCAAAAGCAAACTCTTTATTTCTTATCAGCTTTCCTTCATAACATTTTTTCTTTTCAGCACTTGTTACTCCATAAATTATGTATCTATTATTTATTTTCTGATTCTTCCTGGTAGAGTGTAATCTTCATAAGGGCAGGGTTTTGTGATATTCACTGCCATATTATATTTACCATGTTTTTTGTTGAATGAATGAATGTCAGGTACATGATCTCTTTCATTCAGACTAGAAGACTTGGAATTTAATTATTTTTAAGTGAAGTATTGTTGACTTACAATATTATACAGTTGACCCCTGAACAATGTGGCTTTGAACTGCACACATCCACTTACAAAAGGGTATTTTTTTTTTTTTTTTTTTTTTTTTTTTTTTTTTTTTTT